>NW_026739493.1:7151-12517 GCF_022355385.1 Mustela nigripes
CCATTACCCCTCGGCACTGCACACCCTTTCTCACTCTCTCTAAAAATAAATAAATAAATCCTCAAAGAAATGCTTCTTGGAACAGCAAACATGGACAGGGAAGAAATGATATGCTGAGGCCTCATCGTTTAAGGCAAATAGCACAATTGCCTTTGGAGACACTCAGAGAGTCCCAAGAGAGTGTCCAGGAGCAGGTTCCACCAGCCGTATCTTCACCAAGTCCCTCAGGGGCTTTCATCTCTGGTCCCAGAGTCCCTCTCCAGTCACTGTGAACAGAAATGGAGACAAAGGGATGATCCCATCACTTCCAGAACCCAGGCATGGAGTCACTAGAAATCAATGCCCAGCAAACTGTACGGTGGGTGAAACCCTGAGCCTTCCTGCCTTGACCAAGCTGTCAGTGTGCACCCCAGAGTCTGCCCCTGGGGAGGATGGGGCACTGGAGAGGAGCTTCGTGGGGCACAGGGAGCACACCGTGCTCCGCCAGGGTCAGGAGCTCATTGACCTGGGATGATTTGAGAATGATGTAATGTGCATCATTTCTTCATCTTTCATTTGCTTTGGGACATGCAAATCTAGTATTTACTGAAAATTAAAATACTATTATTTACTATTTAAATTCTGTATGTATTAGAAATTATTTTTATGGAAAAGGTGATGCAAGCTATGTAAATTAACTCTGGAAGGTCAGCTGCAGAAACAGTTCACCTCGAAACTGGAAAGTCATTTCCAACAACACAGGCTGTGGTCTCTCCCACACCATCAGGACGATCGCCGCGTAGCCAGACTTTGCATATCTGTGGTGGTTACACCCCACCAGACACCTGGTATACGCATGGTCTGAGGTACTCATTTCAAGTTTCTTTGTCTGTTTGGCAACTGAAAGCCAGAGAATTCACATTGTGGGGAATGAGACTCAGAGTTGCTTGCCTTCATGGAAACCAGAAATCTTCATGACCAAGACCTGGGCAATAGTTTCTCTGGAATAGCAGCTCTGAGTTCACAAGTTATTAAAGTTCGTTTGAGAGAAGTGACTTTTTATGTCCAGTAGGTTATGTTTGTGCCTGGGAGCTACATGCTTAGTTTTCATAGAGGACTCCATAGAGTTTTTTTAAGTGTTAAATATTGTTCAGCTGTTTTGTTTTGGCTCCTGGGGAAGAAGGGCTGGTTATCACAGACACAGTCCATATCCTTCTGGAGCTGATTATGCCTGGGTGATATGGTATGGGAGCACATATACTATACATGAGCCAAAGTTATCTGACTCATCTGGCTTGAGCCACAGATGGACCTACAGTCTGACGTGACACATGGAGCAAGGAGACTAGGGGGGAGGGAGAGTGCCCTCCACGAAACAGGTCATTGTCTCTATCACTCTGGGAGGCATGGGAGATCAATGCTGTCCACTTCTGAGCCACAACCAAGAAGTCAGACTTCATGTCTTCAAAGTGTTCAGACTGCAGACCCATCACCGAGTTCAACTTCTCAGTTTGAGAGTCTACCAAGATGAGAACAATTCATCGAGATAAGGATTTTGGTGAGCTTCTGAATTTAGGGAATAGTTGTTATTTTTATCCAGACATAGTAGGCAGCAGGAAATTTCATGGCTATTTTAAGAAAATGAAACTTTATTGAAAATAAAATATCTTTTCATGAAACGGTTTGAATGGAAATCCAGTACGAAAGCCTGTCATTACATGATCATATATCTGAAGAATCTGGTTCCATTAAGCACACGATTTGGGGAAATCCTCGAACAAAATGGCAGTTTCGTCGCAGGCATCTAACTCACCTTCCCCAGGGCTTATCACACTCCCATACAGTGACAAAAAGAAGATCAAAATATGGATAAACTTCATCCATAGAAAAATGAGAAAAAAGAAGACTGTCACAACAGGGTATTTTCCACTTTAAAGACTCCTCTGTTTTTACTCTTCTGTCTGTTCTGTATTTTACAACTGCTGAGGTACTTTTCATTGTGAAATAGCTGGGATCACAGTAAGGGGAAATCTGTTTGTGTCTAACGGCCTTCTCTGGCCCTGTCTGGCCGGACACTCGGGCAACACTAGATTCTCCTGCGTGTGCCTGCTCTTTATGTTTCTGCGCTTATGTGGGCTTTATGATCCCCCAAATCCAAAGTCTGATGCAGGCAATGATTACATGCATTTAATTCTGGATAAAACAGAGAGTTTTCTTGCTTCCATAAAGTTTTATAGAAAAAAGCCTCATAAGTATACATTTGTTCTTCCACATGTGGATATATCTAGGAGCACTGGCCCTAGGGGCTAGGCCCTGGGACACCTGACTGTGATTCTGCTCTGATGAAACTCTACCTGCAGGTTCCCAGGGGATGACCCATGCACAGATCTGAGCCCTTCCCTGGTGGACACCTCTCATAAGAGGACCTCGTCCTTCCCTGAGCTTGGCCACCTGCTGAGTCATATGGTCACACACCCCCCGCTGTAGGACAGAGCACCAGCATGCCATGTTCTTCCCAGGGCCCTTGACTGCGGAGACACTCTTGTTCTGAAAAAAATGAAATTTGGTTGAAAAGAATAATTAATTGCTCAGGATGGTCTAGAGGATGTAAAATTCAAGTACTTCTCTGCATCTGATCATTTGTTTTCCATTAAGCAGGGTGAAGGGTGAGCTTAAACGGGAACCTGTTACTTTGGCCCCATAGAGATCTGCTTTTTCTGGCATACAGCTCCTGACTTGGAGGGATGTTTTATGAACCTCACGAACACAAAGCAGATTTGTCCAATGACAAAAGGAAAGAGAAAAAGAGGGAAGGAAAGGATAGTAAAGGCAAGGAAAGGGAAGGGAAGGAAACAACCCCATGAATATACTTAATTGTTTAAAATGTTGCTCAGTATCATACTCAGGGTCCATTCTGTGAGGTCCCCACAGAGGACATTTACTTGAGAGCCCACCAAACGCCCAGCACCTGAGGACACTGTACTGCTGAGACTCCTCTTTGCCATAAATTCTGGAAAATTGAAAGGAAAATTGACCAGTTCTGCACCCATCGTAGAGCAGACACCATCTTATGTTTTATACACCTGCCTTAATTTTGTCAGATTATCATCCTTTGTGTGAGGGTTGTTGTTGTTTAAATACAAAATAGGACATGAATAAGAGGACATTCAAAGGAGACCAAGGACCCGAGTGGGCATATTTTACCCAGAACAGCAGGAAATATAAATGCCGAGATAGGAAGAAAGCCTCTCACCACACAGCTGAAGTAGAGACAGGTTTCAAAGGAACTGAATACAGAAAAGTCACATATTTTCAATACAGGAAATAGGAAATTTTTGTTAAAAAATCATGGTATGAGAGGAAATATGAGAATTTTACTACAATATCTTTTCTGCTTCTACCCCTGTCATTTAGCCAGTAAACAGAAACTTTATTGAAGAGCATTATTGTTTCTGAAATGTGTTTAATGGGCCCTTCTATTCAAGGAAGGACCTTTCTGTTTTAGACATCTCCTGCAGACCCTTTACCTGCTGCCAGGTGCTGGGTAGCAGAGTCTGAGGGGACCAGTGTCCTGGAAGCCAGTCTCTGTGTGTCTCTGAGTGCTGGATCCTTAGGACAAGGATTCCTGAATTGGAAAAGGGAAACAGAAAGGCCACCTGTCCCTCAGAGCACTGGGATACAGGGCTCTCTCCCGAGAAGCGATGCATATCCCACGAGGGAAAACTAGGGCCTTGAGGTCATGTTGTCTTGGAACAGTTCTGCTATGGACAGGTGCTGTCCCTAGAAGCAGTGCTCTGGGGAGCACCGGCCCTCCCCATCCCTGTGAGCCCTTCCGGGGGCAGGACATGAGCCTCTCAGACCGGGTTATTCCCAACATGCAAACTGTTGAAAGGGTAGCTGTGGCATTTTCCCTCATTTTACTAGAAAATCAAGAGCTGAAAAGCTACTCTTATGTCTTATAACATAAATTGGTATTCCACAGTGATGTGGTAAAAGTATTTTTGAGTTGCACTCTAATTAGTTTCAGAAAGGACTGTCTATACTTTGTCTTTACTGCAACTGATGGCATTGGCAGATCAAATGAACTGAATTATTCTGCTGTGGCTGGATGTGCAGGGCTGTCCTCTACACTTAGCTCCTATAAGATATTTAATATAAAATACAGAAATAAATATGTGCAGTTTGAATAGATTTAGTAAGGACCTACACACCTGGGCTCTATATTAAGAAAAGTGTCAGTCATGAAAGATTAAGAAATCTCATGGCCAAGGGAAAATTACAATTTATGAAAACTTGGCTTGGCCATAAACTTGAGTCCCCAAACGTAGATGTCAAGACAGTTTAAACTTAATTAACATGAGTTAGGGAAAGAAAAATTGAAAACATGGGTTTGTGCCCAGTTCCTGGGCATCTAGTTCAAGTAAAATGCATTGTTTACAGAGTTGTCACACTGAAAGATCTGATCCTTAAATTAAGAATTGGTTTGTTTTCTCTTTGAGTCACAGTTTTTACAAGACACATTTGTAATTTGAGCATAAAATTAAGGCTACAAGTGAAACATTCATTTGAGATCAAATAACCATTGATGTTATTTTTAACAATCTGACATTAGCCAGTTGTCAATAAATTTTTAAGCAAACTGAGCTGAATTTTTCATGGGAGTCTGTTTATTTCAGCAGATTCCGTTCGCTAGTTGTGTTTCCCTTGAATGTCCTTGCATGTTCTAACACCAGCACAAGCCCCAGTGTGCTCACACATCTTGGATTTTCTGGAAAGTCAAATAGGGCTCCTCTGAAAGGACCCACAGAGGTTTCTTTTTTTTTTTTTAAGATTTTATTTATTTATTTGACAGACAGAGATCACAAGTAGGCAGAGAGGCAGGCAGAGAGAGAGAGAGAGGAGGAAGCAGGCTTCCTGCTGAGCAGAGAACCTGATGTGGGACTTGATCCCAGGACCCTGAGACCATGACCTGAGCCGAAGGCAGTGGCTTAACCCACTGAGCCACCCAGGTGCCCCCCCCCCCACAGAGGTTTCTGAGGCCACCCTGCTCAGGCCTCTGGGATCGCTGATTTCAGTGAAGTTACCATGGCTCCATGAATCCAAAATTCTGTATGAATTAGCTATTGCTGCAACAACAAAGCACTCCAAACCCAAGGCTTGAACCTGCATCCCTTAGTGTGTCTTGAGCCAGAAGACTGAGGATTAGCTCATCTTTTCTGGGCTTGGCTCATTTCTTACCCAGCTGTTTATAGGTTGGTTTGCTTTCTGGGTTTCTTGTAAATACCTCTGTTGACATTTATGCCAGGATTGAAGGGAGCAAAGGTCGTGATGCAATGACCTTCTAAAATCAGTCTTCTAATGCTGTCATGGTTCTTTCCCTTCCCCCA
>NW_026739493.1:15517-21150 GCF_022355385.1 Mustela nigripes
GTGAGTGGGGGAGGGGCAGACAGAGAAGCAGGCTTCATGCTGAGCAGAGAGCCTGATGCGGGGCTTGACCCCAGGACCCTGAGATCATGACCTGAGCCGAAGGGGGACCCTTAATGACTCAACCACCCAGGGGCCCCTGAATTAATATTTTTGACTTGAATTGAAGTGGGTAGACCCATATCTGATTCCTGGTCCTGAGGCTCCATAGTTCCATGGCTTTGCCAAGACATTTTCAAATCTGCAAAATCAGGGTTTGCCTCGTATGATGCAGGTCCGGACTCCAATGTGGAGTCCAATGTGGATGGGGCAATGACCTCACCCTCATCATGGACAAATTCTGCAAACATGGGGCTTCTTGACTATCAGCCATGGAAACAGTCTCCAGAGTGGCAGTAGAAATTAACTGGGAGGTATAAACAACTCACAGGTGGATGAGAAGTCTAGGGCTCAGGTAGGGTTCCCCCCCTTCTATAGAAAACCTATCTGTGCAATGCCACAGGCAGGGGTGTGGCAGGGAACAGCCCCACAGTGATCAGACTTATCCCTGCCCCCAGCATGAATTCCAAGTGCTCTGTGAGTCTCCTGCTTTGGAGGCATCCAACTGACAGAGGTTCACTTCCAGGGATTGGAGGGTGGGGGTGGGTGCATGGGGAGCTCACATCTTCCTTTAGGTTTCTGGGGTTCACACCATTTCAGGGTTCACAAGCAAAGGGTGACAGGTCACATACCGACAGCCACAGGAAACAAAATCCCTATTCCCATCATCCCAGGGAAAAAGAAGACAAAAAGGCAAGGAACATTTTTAATTAAGTCATGATAAGTTATAAAAAGAGCATAGCCTAATTAATGGTCTTTATATGCCTGGAGACAAGATGTGTAAATACAAGGACCTGGTTGGAAGAGAAGCTGAACTAAGAGGCTGAGAAATAGGAACTTGTAGGCTCTCCTGCTCTGTTTGGGGTGGGGACGTGGTGGGGTGGGGGTCTTAGCCCTGGAGCCCAGCTGGCGGGTTCCTCCAGGAGAAGAGCTTGGAGACACAGGTCGGAAAACCATTCAAACCATCCCCTCTTAGTGTGTCCAAGCCGTAAGCACAAGGTCAGGGTCAGACCTTGTTCACTAGGAGGCGAGGCTGGTGGACAAACTGGGGAGCTGCGAGGCCCTTGTCTTGTACTTGTCATAACTTTGCTGAGCTGAATTTCCTTGGATGCACTTAATTAAAGAGGTTTCCTGCATCTGCCTGAACCAGATGCAGAATAATTAGAACTACCAGTAGTAACACCAGAGCAACTGGCATCATTTGTATTGGAAAACATATGACAGAGAAGAAATGATATGTTTATTCTCTAACCTGCATCCCACATGTCACAAACTAGCTTAAAATAAAAATCGGAGCTCTGTATCAGGCAAATTTAGTAAATACTCACTATTTGAATCACAAGCCTATCCTCTGGTCCCACCTTCAGTCCCACTCACCTCCACACCTTGACATACACCCACATCACACAGCACACACCTACACCCACCCACACACACACTCAGACACACACACACACACACACACACACACACACCCTTCATCCCCTCCTTGACTGAACACCCTAGACACACTAACTGAGTGAACTGCTTTGACCTTTCTGGAACTGACCCCCCGGTCCCTTGTGATTACATTGTCATCTGCATTTGCTCTTGTCAGTGTCCACCTCCTCAGGAGAAAGCAGGTCTGTGGGACAACAGGGCATGTAGTGTCCAGGCCCCCATGCACTCAGGTTTCCCCATACTTCCTGGTGCATTGGAGATGTTGTAGGGATCTGTGCAAGGCATTAGTGAACAGGAGCACATGTGCCTACTTGGGCAGACATGGTTGCTTCCTGAGCTGGCTTCTCTGAGAAGGAAGCAGGAGTCATTTCTCTTGAGGTGACACAGCTTAACATAGCGATAAGCTTCTTGGGTCCAAGCCAATGACACCAGCCTCTCTGCTGCCCAGTCTGCCTTTGCCTTCCTAGTATGACCAGATAGATAGCTTTTCCCTGGAAAATCTTTTTAGGCAACTCCTGATATTAAAATAACAACAATAATAATAATAATAATAAATAAAGCACAACAACAGCTGTCATCAGGGCCAAGGATTCTCTCTCTTTCTTTCTGTCTCTCTTAAGATGATGTAGTGACTTATAGCAGCTAACCAGCTTGATGGAAAAATCTAGAAAGAGGCAGGTGACAAGGGCAGCTAACCTCAATTCCCACCTCCCACTGGACCCATTTATCCCAAGGCAGGTAGAACGTCACACAGCAGATGACCACAGGAACCAATGGAAGGTGAGGGACCAAGGGAGAGTGATGTCAGCCAGAAAAACAACAAGGTGGTCAACTCCTTAGCCTGAAATATGCCTCCAAAATGAGAGGTTGGCATCACTGAGAGACGGACAACTCCTACTGAGTTCCCATCACATCTGACAAATTCACTGCCGAGTCGGGCTTGTATATAACTCCATCTACTAAAGAAAAATATTCAAACTTTCCCTCTAGAGATTTTTCTCTAAACATATTATGGTGTGTTTGTAGCAGAACAGTGGTTAGGAGACAGAGACGGTTTAAACTGCACTAGACATATTTGTGCTCCTTCACACTGTCAAAGAGAAAGGTCACTGCACTGCTGGTCTTCCCTAGTACAGCGTTTTCTTAGGGTGTGTGGATCAGAAAGGCTGAACCACACGTTCTTCACTTTGTAAGACATGGTATCCCATGAATCATGACTTTTTAAAAAATAACAGTGAATGTGATTTACATGAAATTAATGAGAAATGCCTTATGCTTCATAACATCAAGGAAAATGTTTCCTCTTACAACTTCAAATGGTTGTGTTTTAAAGACTATTAGCACAAAGTTTAGAGATGACTCATGTGATTATATAATATTTAGTTTAAAATTCTTTTCAAAATGTTGGGTGCTTAACTGGATAAAGTTATATCAGCTAAAAGCTATCTGCAACCATTGGATGAGTTTCAACACTTATAAATTCTGAAATAGAGATTATAGAACTAATTAAATCAGAAATTCATTCCCCAGATACCACCAGAAAGCTGAATGTAATTTATATCCACTTTTAGACATGTCACATATAATATCTCATGAGTTAGCTCCTAAACATTATTTGCATAAAATTTCATGACTATCTAGCTACTTAACATGCTCTATATTGGTACATTGGAAAACTAATTCTCTCTCTATACACTGTTGGAAGCAAAATATATTTGACTACTTTTAATTAATATTTCATAAATATGAAGAAAGCTGCTGTGCTGGGCTTTCTTGGTGAAATTGCACTCTTACATGATACATATCGACGGAAGACTCATTGCTTCTCAGATTAAATCAGAACAAATTACATCACCTTAAGTCAAAATTAATACAACTGCTATTTGTCTTTGCAGAGTGAATGCAGTGCAAATCAGCAAAACTTTAGAATTGTTTTTAAAGACCACTATAGAACAATCTATAGTCATAATGGATTTGGATAGATCTGCGGCAAGTGACATTTTTTATTTCATAATTGTATTTTAAGAGTGTTTGAAGATATAACTATAAATAGAATGTAAGACTAAGAAAGACAGGAATGCAGGAAAAGGAATAAACAAAAAAAAGGAAAATGAGAAAAAAGAAGTCAGCTTTGTGAAGTCTTTCATTACAGTGAAAAATCGTCTCATTTACTCTCTGTCATTATTCAGCGCAGACACAGGGAACCATTCAGTTTGGCATTCTATGTATCCTAACCCTGGCCAGTGTTCCTGTGTGTGCACTCGTGAGGTTGTTAGAGTTTACCAGTTGCCATGTCTTCCACGAGAAGCCAGAAGCTGTATCCACATGACTCAGGGACAGGGGGATGGAGATCTTCTTTTGCATATTACAGATTTACCAAATGCCATTTTTGGTGTCCAATAACCACTTCTCGTATCCAATAAAGAAACTCTCTCCACTGTATTTACAACACAATAAAATGTATTTGCCCTTATGGCAGTGACCAAAATAAGAGCAGATGGGCAGAATGTGCCTTCTGATACAGCGTACTGTGGAGGACACATGGCTTTTGCTGTTACTTCCAAAATCCATAACATTTTGACACTCATGAGAGAACATCTGACCATCGCCCAATGAGACACTCCGCAGAATGGCCTGTGATCTTTGCAAATGTCAAGGTCAAGAACGGCAAAAGAAGGCAGAGGAGCTCTTCTGAATCAAAGAGGAGCAAACAAATAATGACAATTTGTGATCATGCGTCAGGTGCTGGACAGGAAACTTAAATACTTATGAAGGACACTGTTGGTACAATTGCCAATGTCTGCAGGACAGTGCATTAGTTAATAGTATCGTATCAAGTTAAATACTCTGATTTTGTTAATGATACAGTGTTGGGCGAGAGAATGTCTATGCTCCTTAGAAACATGCAATGAAGAATGTAAGGGAAGTGGGGAAAAAGCAGCATTAGAATCCAGAAAACAAAGACTAGCAATAACAATATGGGGAGAGAGTAATTTTTTGTCTTGCTCTCAAAACTCTTCCCTAAGTTTGAAATTAAATTACAATGAAAATTAACCAGAACACTGTGACTGAATTGTCTTTACCCAATGGGGCTTTCAGGCCACTTGTCAAGGCCACATATGCCAGACCCTGGAAAGCCAAGGACACACTGTGTGAGCCCGAAACAGACACAGAGAGCAGCTGTGGGAGCACCTGCCCAGCCTAGTGCTCACCCAGGGCATTGAGAGGAACAGAGCACACCTGACCCCAGCAGTTTCTTTTGAGGGAGAACCGTGCAGGCGGCCAGTGTACCTGTGTTAGCTGCTTTGAACTAATTCACACTGGGACCCGAGTGATGACTCTGATTTTAGGTGCTACACTATTGTGCTTTTGACGAGACACTTGTTATCACCATCCCAAAACCAAGTTCATCCTCCCACGTGCCTTACTGACTTTTACTCTTAGATATCAGTTTTAAGGACCAGAACGAGTTTTGACATGTTCAAAGCACCAAAGAGAATCCGTTTTCTGATTCACAGCAGGTTAGCACTTCTTCACACAAATTTAAGTTTACATCTATACCAGAGTCGTACGGTGTCATTTCAAAGATCAAAGGCAATATTGTAATAGACAGTTGTCTGAAGCGATACTTTGTTAAAAAAAAAAAAAGAGGTAAATCATGACTGTCATGTAAATAAAAAGATAAACATGTGTTCAAGATGTTTTATCCCACAAGGGAACGTAACAAGTAGTTAAACGGAGAATTCAGCACACACAGCCACATTTACAGGTATCAGTGTTAGGTCTGTTATTAAACGAAATGAGACTCAGACAAAGTGAAAGTTATTTAAAGTTTTATTTTATGGTAAATATTAGAAGTTAAACTGATTGGTCAGGGGAATGAGACTGAGACAAGGTGAAAGTTATGCAAAGCTCTATTCTATGCTAAGCATTAGAAGTCAGACTGACCAGCCAGGGCCGCCTCCGAAGAGGGTGACCCCTCCCCATCTTACAGACTACCTTTTATAGAGCAAAAGTCTGGCCACACATAGGTGGCCAATGAGATTGTAGTCATGTTAGGTCACACGCAGGTGGCCAATTGAATTACATTTTACCCT
>NW_026739493.1:24150-39802 GCF_022355385.1 Mustela nigripes
TTGTCTCCTGTGGGGCACACCAAGGCCCTTGAGCAAAGGCTTTTGGATGTTCTATAATTTAAATTCCACCAGCCCTGTGGAGTGGTGTCGAGGGTGGTGTCAAGGGGGGTGTCGAGGGGGGCAGTTGTGCTCGGGAGTGGCTGTGTTTTGTCTCTGCCGAGGCCCCAGCCCCTAAGTGTCCTCTTGGCCACTTCCCATCACTAGCCTCCATTCTCCATCCTATTCTCTTTCAGTGTTCTCTTCTGCTCCTTTCCAGGTTTCCTCCCTTCACAGTGCTCTCTGCCAGAGAGAAGGCACCATTCTTCTTTCGCGCAGTAATCCTAGCTTCATTCAAAATTCCTATGTGCATTCATCCATCTTTCTACCAACGAAGCAAGATCCCCTTCATGGCTCTTGCCGCTTCCCTTTGATAAATTACCTGGCCACCTCTAAAGCTTTGTGTGGGTTTTGGTGAATCGACCGGGCAGAGACTGCGCCATACCCATGCTGCTCTTTAAAATGAGCATCATTTGTTGTAAGAAGTCATTAATTACGATGATGGAGCCCACATGATTCACTCAGTGTTGTCTTCTAGCTTTGTAGGTTCTCCATGGAGGAAAGCGGAAAAGCCACCATGAAGAAAGGACCAGTATTGAGACTCTCACTCTGATGAGAAGAAAAAATGGGCTTTACAGTGGGGGAGGGTCCAAAACTGCTTGCTTGGCCGTTGCTCAGCGGATCTCAGAACCACGTCAGATATGCTAGAAGCCAATGGTCTGGACCATGAGAGGATTCCCAGAAGTCAAGTCTGTACATTTTTTAGAGTCATGATGGAAAGTTTCACCTGGTGCTTTGGAACATAATGGTTATTGGTAAATAGTGGGTATTATTACAGCAGTGATAATTAACCAACATAACAATGCAGATTATTGACCAACTCATGAACTTCTGCACAATATGATCCCCCATTACAGCAGAAGGACAAATGGAAATAATTGCACAATGTCAACATGCCAAGTTTACAAACCTTGAACTTTTACCTATAATTCTTAAAATAGGCATTCAGGAGTCTGGGATTCTGAAAGTCAGCCCATTGATCTGAGAGGAAGAAATCAGTCAGGTGAGTAACAACTACCTACAGTGTAAAGTTTTCCTAGCATCTTCATTTTCTGCATGAATGCATATTTTCTATTATTTTCTCCAGTATCCATCTCTGACAAAGCCCTGAAAACTGCATTTAACATTTCTCATTTCTAAAGCTGACTTCACTTAATTCTTAACAAAGATGGTCTTTTCTCACATTGACTCTCCCTGGGGAAATCAATATTGACTGAGGTGGGCAGCCCCCAGAATAGACCCTGATGATTCAGCAGCCAGGTATTACTGCCCCATGTCAGCCCCTGGCCTTTGGACATTCCCTGGGGTGGGGCGCTGCCAACAGTCCATTGCCTCCACTTCCGGGGACTTGGGCTATCTCCAGCTCCCCAGCTTCTGGGATCTCTCATAACACAGATTTAGGTGTCCTCAGCTTTCCATCTCCCAGCCTGGGGTTGGTTTCTTTGGGTTTGTTGCTCACTTGCAAAATTATTTTGCTGTTATCTTCTCTATTTTACTACAGTCCTCTGGGTACATGTCTTTCATAAATCCATTTACTGTTCTTTCAAAAAGATAATAAGAGAGTAGAGATAAATATTACAATCCTTTGAATTGAATTGGAAGCCCTTGATACTCCTCCCCCACCCCACCCCTCATCTCCATGATGCATATACTGAAGATTTTGGACACACACCTACTAGAAATCCAAATGTGACACTATACCCCAAGTCTCTGTTGGGAAAGCAAAAGGTCAAAATAATGTATTTCTAGATTTTTCATTGAATTTTACCGCATTCTTTATGTCTACATTATCTGCTGAATTTTACATTCAAAAGATGCTACTTCTGACCTTATCCATGTTTTTAGTGTCTTGGATTTTTCTTTCTTTCAGCTAAGTTCTTTTAAGATGAGATAATATCTTGAGTTTGTGGTTCAGGTGAAATGCAAACTTTACTGCTTTCCCACAAGATTTCCATTTTCCAAATTTACTTCCAATTTTAAGGAAAAAAATCCTGTGAGTTTCATAGCTTATTAAAAAATAATCCAACTAAATAGAATAAGTCTTTGCTTATCTTATTTAAATGCATCAAGCATCAAAGTCTCTCAAAATTGTGCATAGTTGTTGGAAATTCTCACATATATTTTATTTTGGTACTAATTATAGCATTTTATAAATATGATCCAAGTTCATGGGGAGTGGGAAATGCCTGAATAACATGGGTATAATTAAGGAAAATGGCGCTTACTCTGCACTTCTTCCAAAAAATCAGAGCCCCAGCAAAGGTTCCAACAAGACACACCTTGTCTCTATGGGAACAACATCTAATTTCTCTACAAACCAATGAGTGGCCCACCATTTTCCAAGTCCAGTGCCATATTTGTAGCCCAGAATTTTATGGTTATTTGAACATGTTGACATTCTCAGTTACTCTCTCCTCCATGGTGTTTAGAGATCCCTCTCCCTGGCTCTTCTCTTTCCCCTGAATCATGAGGTCAATGTCCCAGATGACATAAACCAAATAAAGTCAAGATATAATTATAAAACCAGATTTGATATTTACATTTTTAAAATGTGTTTTTAATTTTAAATGTAATTTCTGTCTTTTTATTTTTCTCTGGATTAAAAGAGCTGACTTTTCATTTTCTTAGATGCAATAGATATGTTGAACTGATTTTGCCTCTACATTTATTAATTGTTTATATCTACTTAATTCCAAAAGATATCTATGGTGGTTTTACAATAAAAGGCACAAATATAACAAAGCCAAGTAAAAATGATTAAAGGAAAAAAAATATAAATAAAAAAATAAAAGTGATTGAATAAAAGCCTATTAGTAAAAAAGGAGAGGTATAAGTATAATGGATACATTAAGAAAGGAGAGAAAATGGAATCATATTAAATGTTTAAGCCATACCATGCAGAAAATGAGTGGAAAACAAACCAGGGACAAAGAAGGACAACAAGTAGAAAATAGTAGCACATATAATAGATAGTAATCCAACTGTATCAATAATTAAGAGGCACAGACCACCAGTAGATCAAAAAACAAAGCCCAATTATATGTTGTCTAGAAGAAACCCACCTTAAATATAAAGACACATATAGATTAAAAGTAGAAAGGTGAAGATAGATATACCATGCTAACCTTAATTTTTAAAAAAGCACAAGTGGCTGTATTGGTTTCAGACAGAGCACTTCAGGACAATTAAAGGTTACTGGGGATAAAGAAAAGCACTGGGGCACTTGGCTGGCTCAGTCAGGAAAACAGGTGACTCTCAATCTCAGGGTCATGAGTTCAAACCCCACACTGGGTGTAGAGATTATAAATGTAAGACAAATAAAGAAAAGTATTACATAATGATAAAGTATGTTTTAGAGCATTTAAACATAGGAGACAAGAACTGATAGAACCATAAGAAGAATAAGATAAATCAGTGGACTTATTACAGCTGGAGACACCAACCCTTGTCAGTTAGAAATGGGTGTGTCAGCAGGCAGAGAAGCAGTAAGAACAAGGTTGAACTCAGCAGCATCTTCCACCAACCACACATAATGGACAGCTATAGACCACTTCATCCAACACCAGCAGAGCACCCATCACTGTCAAGCTCCCTTGGAGCAGTCACCCAAATAGACTACATCATGGTCCATAAAACAGACCTTAACAGATTAACAAAAGGGTGGGGGGAATTATACAATGTCTGTTCTCAGACCATACTGAAATTAGAGTAGAAACCAATAGATGGAAAATCTCAAAATACCTGAAGATTCAACAACACACTTCTAAATACCACATGGGTCAAGGAGACATCTCGAGAGAAATTTTTTAAAAATTTCAATGAAGTAAAAATGAAACCATAACTTATCAAAGTCTTCAAGGTACAGCCAAAGCTGTGCTTCAAAGGAGATGTATAGCATTCACTGAGTGCGCCAGAAAAGAAGAAATATCTAAGATCTAAGAACCTCCACCTCCATAGATCTATATTTAGACCTAATATCTAAAAATCAATGATCTACATTTTCACCTGAATCAACTAGAAAAAGAAGAGTACATTAAATACAAAGTAAGGAGGAGTAAAGGAACAATAAAAATTAGAGCAGAAATCAGTGAAATTGAAAGTAAGAAATCAACAGAGAAAATCAACAAAACCAAAAGCTGATTCTTTGAAAAGATCAATAAAACACACAAGCCTCCAGCCAGGCTAACTAAGAAGTCATACAGTCAAAATTCTAAAAAGAAGACTTTCATGAGTGTCTATAAATTCAGAATCTCCACCATTAACTCTATCAAAATATTATAAATACTAAGAATTATATGTTTTCATTCCATTTTACTTTATTTTAATAAATGATGGCTTATTATTGGGGAAAAAAAAGAACAAAAACATTTTACCAGAAGCTTAGATTAGATTGTAAATAGTACATGTAAGAATAAGCTATGGTTTGGAAATTTCTTCTAAAAGAAAAAATCTCATTGGATACTATCTCTCTTTCTCTGGTACAGAGTCATAAACATCTTATTTATTTATTTATTTATTTTTAGAAACAAAGTTTTTGGTGTTTCCTCAGTGACATCAAATTGCGTTCACTTTTCTCCTGATTGTTTAACTTCATGTGAATAAACCTGTTGTGTTATAATCATTTATCTTACATTCTGTGTTCCATTTTCCAATGAGCTAATTTTTAAGGTTATGAACCTCCAATTTTATGAAGGAAAAGTGATTTTAGAAGTCATGGTATTTTACAGCATGATAGGATGGTATTATAGCATGGTATTATTCATCATGCATTAGAAACTGGATTTAATCACAGCTAAATTTTCACCTAGAAAATAATTAGTACTTTGTGAATGTTCCCTTAAACTATACCTCACTAATTTGGGTAGGATTCTTGAATGAGTGATTTATGGTTTGTTCAGTTTGCCAAGGTAAGAATGTTTTACTGTTTTCTTTGTCTCTGAGTGGCAGGGAGGGATTTTAATCACTCTCACACACAAAATATAAAGTTGGTTTTTCTCTTCTTTTGCTTTCTGCATCTCTCCCTCTAGCTTTCATTTCCCTAGGCTTTGCTTCTTTTTACATGAAAATGTTGGAGGCCATGGCATGGTTGGAGTGGAGGATCAAACCAGGTCCTGACTTGTATCTCCTTCAAAGTCTGGACACCTTGACAAGGTTAAGGATGGGAAAGTTGAGTGCACTGAGAGAGGGTCTGTGCTATGTGTCGTGCGCTTGCCTACCTGACTTCCCACACACTCTCCCTGCAGTAGGAAACAGTGTGGCCAGAGTCCTGAGCTCTTAGTTAATCCTTGTTGTTCTGTACCTCCCATGATCCATTCACTGGTTGATTGTCTTGCTAATGGCTTTAGCCAAAACTACATGAGGTTTGCTTGTAGTTCATGTAAACTTGTTATAGGAACTTGGGGTCATCTGACTAGGTACTGATGTAATGCTCCTCCTATTCTGGTTTGCCTTATAAGTGCTTGTAAGACGTGGAATAAATTTGGCACTGTTGGACATCATCTTCAGTGTCCCTTCTGCCCCCCATCTCTTTGTCTCAACTTTTTTTCATTATCCTCTCAGCCCCCACGGTTACCTTGGTCGATTCGTCGCGCTAGCCACGACATGAAAACGTATGGTTTCAGATGTTGAGATTTTCCTGATCTTCTTCATTATATCTTGATTTAGCTTCTGAGCCCTGGGAGTTTTGAGTACCCTGCATATCTGTTAAATTCCTTACAGTGACTAATATGTAATCTGCCTTGATAAGCAACTTTTGGGATTGATTTTTTAAGTTAAGAAATTCAACCAAATGGTTATGTTTGTCTTCTGGATCACCAGTAAATCCCATGATGCTTTAAGTACAGGGACAGAAGAATCAAACAGGGCTTTACCCGCAGACTCCTGAGTGTTGTCCCTTGGAGAATGTCACTTTGTCACTTTGCAGCTGGAGCAGAGGCTGTGGAATCTTTCTGGAGTTGGCTGGTGTTTAGATTCCACAGAAGAGAAACCTTAGGTGAGCCTCTTGCAGGTCTGTCATCTCTAAAAGAATGGGCTCATCTTTTCCTGCTGGATGACGGAGGTCAGGGTCCCCTTGAGGCTGGCTTGCAAATTGTCTAAGAAAAAGGTCCCTCCAACTACCCTGGTCAAGCCCAGGGAGTAGGGCTCAATGCAGAGCCTGGTGTGTTCCCCTGAGGCTCTGTCTGCTCTGACTCCCTGAGGCTGTCTCATAGCGTGGCCATACTGCTCAAGGCTTTCCCAGAGGTCTCTGCTAGCTTTCCTGGATCTTCTTCACTGAGCTTGGGCTTGGCTTTCCCTAGTTCATCACTGAGCCAAACAGGAACTAAGGGCCTTGGTCTGCATTATCTGTAAGCTCTCAGTTTCCTCCAATGTTCTAAAACTTAGATGAGAAGTCTGCTTATGTCTTGTCACCTCTGTGTAGAGTTGTCATTCATGCGAGGGGCCTCTCTAATAACCATCTGGCTGTTCCCTGTCAGCACACAGCCCTCAGTAGCTGTTAAGTAGGAGATGGCTTGTGCACATGCCTCAGCAAAGCCCATTCATCCTATGAGAAGAGGCATTAGGAACAGGAGGAATTTGGTTAAGTGGATGAAAGATGGACTCTATTATGCTTCCATCTGTGTCACAGACCTCACTGTAATTCTTCTGTGCTCATCTATTGATTTGTAGACATTAATACTGTTTGACAACTGCCTAGCATCTGAAATAAATCAGAAATAAATCACCTCATTTTTTTACCTAAATGTTGCTGTAAACATATTCACACATTCAACATGCATTTAAAAGGTGACCATTTTCACTAAACATCTGCTTGAAAAACATGATTGATGATTGTAAATATAAAATAATTCTTGTGGCTTCAATAAACTCTCTCAGTGGAGGTGTCTGATGACTTATTCCCCACAGCAGGTCCCACAACCATGCAGGGATGCAGGGGAGAGACGAAGTGGCAAAGAACAGTGTTGACTCACAGCAATCTGGGTTACCACAGGCACCTCTTTCCAAGCTACACAATTACCCAGATATTCGCAGCTTAGATGAAACTAGCAGAAAGGATTCCCTGGGGGGTCATGGGTGGCTCAGTAAACTGAGTGTCTGCCTTAAACTCAGATCATGATGCCAGGATCCTGGGATTAAATCCTGCATTGAGCTCCCTGCTCTGCAAGAAGCCTACTTCTCCATCTCCCACTCCTCCTTCTTGTGTTCCCTCTCTCTCTCTCTATCTCTCTGTGTCAAATAAATAAATAAAAATCTTAAAAAAGAAGAAAGAAAGAAAGAAAGAAAGAGAAGAAAAGAAAAGAAAAGAAAAGAAAAGAAAGGATTTGCCAAAGAGCAGTCACCTCACTTTGGAAGAAATAGTTTCCATGAGGGACCCTCTTTAAAAGCTTCTCTAGTTCAAGAGACAAACTAGATAGAATGTGTCCAACTTTGACACAGATCCAGGTCACACAAATCTAGTTTTGCCAGCAAAAAGCTGCCAAAGAACAAAAACCTCTAGAGAACAAAGCCTGTAAAACTGGTTTCCACAGAGCCCAGCCTCTCAATAGGGGACAGGGTGACTCAGTCCTAGCAAGATTGATGGGAAAACAATGAAGCAAGCCCCTCCCCAGAAGGCAAGCCCAAAGACCCAGAGGATAACCACCACAGGGTCCCCATAAAACTGTAAAACCCCAACATCAGGGGAAATCAATATATTAAGCTTCCAGTATTGCCCCCAAACCTGTATATTTCATAGATACAACTTTTTTTTTTTTTTAATTTGTTCTCATGGAGGCACCTGAGTGGCTCAGTAGGTTATGTCTCTGCCTTCAGCTCAGGTCATGATCTCAGGGTCCTGGAATTGACTCTCAGCTCAGTGGGGAACCTGCTTCCCCCTCTCTCTCCCTGCCTCTCTACCTAATTGTGATCTCTGTCTGTTGAATAAATAAATAAAATCTTTAAAAAAAATTCATTCTCACAATTCTTATTTTATTTTTTAACCTATTTACCATTAAAACTAGATATTTAATGCAATATATTACATAATAACTTTTTAACTTGAATTTTTTCATACATAAACTTATGTTTCTTTTTATAGATAAATAGATAGATAGATAGATAGATAAAAACTTCAAGGTAATCCTTTCCCCCTATTTAATAATACCCCTATATATAAAACAGTTTTAATTTCTCTATATCTCTGGAATGTTGAGTCCTTTAACAAGGATAACAAGACACACCCAGGAAGAACTGAAATAACCTTCCTCACCCACATCGAGAGTTTATAACCATCTTCTCATCTGATTCTTCTATCAGTGTTTCTGTGTACTTTTTTTTTTTTTTTTGTACTATATAAATCTTATTCTTGGGGTTCATTTTGGCTGGGTTTTTCTGTTTTTTTTTTTTTTCTTTTACTTTTGTCAGTCTTTTTGTTTGTTCATTTTGTTTATCTTATAAATCTTACTTTTGGAGCTCATTTTGGATTTTTTTTTCTTTTTTTGCTCTTTTTCTCTCCCTTTTTACTTTCTTCTTTCTTTTTGGTGGTGACTTCTGATTGCTCTGGAACTTTCTAGGGTGCATCTTGCATAGATCATGGTTGATACATTCAGCTATATATCCCCTCAAGTACATCTCACCCAAATGACTAGGAGAATGAACACCCAACAGAGGAAAAATTCAGAGACTGTGCTCTCTGCCACAGAACTATTGGATATGTACATAAACAATATGTCAGAAATGGAAATCAGGGTGACAGTTATCCAGGCAATGGCTTGGTTGGAGAAGACCATTAGTGGCAACATAGAATCTCTGAGGACAGAAGAGAGAGCTGATCTGGCAGAACTTAAAAGTGCTATCAATGAGATCCAATCTAATCTAAAGACTCCAACAGCTAGGGTAACTGAGGCAGAAGATCGAATTAGTGATCTAGAAGAAAAACTGATAGGAAAGAAGGATCAGAAGGAGGTCTGGAACAAACAGCTTAGAAGCCATGAATACAGAATTAGGGAAATAAATGATGCCATGAAATGTTCCAATGTTAGAATTATTGGGATCCCCAAAGGGGTGGAGAGAGTTAGAAGACTAGAAGATATAGTTGAACAAACACTGGATGAAAATTTTCCAGATCTGGGGACTGGAACAAGTGTTTATGTCCTTAGAGCCAGAAAAGACACCCCCCAAGATCAACAAGTCTAGAAATACCACCAGGCACATAATTGTGAAATTCATGAGACATAAATTCAGAGAGGATGTCTTAAGGGCAGCTGGGGGGGAAGAGATTCCTTATGTACAAGGAAGGACCATCAGAATAACATCAGACCTGTCCACAGAAACGTGGCAAGCCAGAAAGGGCTGGTAAGACATATTCAGGGCACTAAATGAGAAGAACAGGCAACCAAGAATACTTTATGCAGCAAGGCTGTCATTCAGAATGGATGGAGAGATAAAGAGCTTCCCAGACTGGCAGAGTTCAAAAGATTATGTGATCACCAAGCTGGCACTACAAGAAATATTAAGTGGGGTTCTATAGAAGGAGAATGAACCCAAGAGTGACATAGAACAGAAATTTACAGAGACAATTTATAGAAACAAGGACTTCACAGGCAACATGATGTCAATAAAAACTTGTCTTTCAATAATCACTCTCAATGTGAATGGCCTAAATGCTCCCACAAAAGAGCACAGGGTTGCAGACTGGATTAAATGACAGGACCTGTCCATATGCTATCTACAAGAGACACATTTGGAACCTAAAGATACATCCAGACTGAAAGTGAAGGGATGGAGAACCATCTTTTATGGCAATGGGCCTCAAAATAAAGCTTGGGTAGCAATTCTTATATCAGATGAATTAGATTTCAAGCTAAGGACTGTAGACAGAGATACAGAAGGACACTACATCATTCTTGAAGGGTCTATCCCCCAAGAAGATCCAACAATTATAAATATTTATGCACCCAACATGGAAGCAGCAAACTACATAAGCCAACTGTTAATCAAAATAAAGAGTCATATTGATATGAACACATTAATTGTAGGGGATTTTTAACACACCACTCTCAGTAATAGACAGATCTAAACAGAAAATCAACAAAGAAACAAGAGCTTTGAATGACACATTGGACCAGGTGTACTATACAGATATATACAGAACATTCCACCCTAAAACAACAGAATACTCATTCTTCTCAAATGCACATAGGATTTTCTCCAGAATAGACCACATACTCCATCACAAATCAGGTATCAACTGATACCAAAAGATTGAGATTATTCCCTGAATATTGTCAGACCACAATGCTTTGAAACTGGAACTCAGCACAAGAAAAAGTTTGGGAGGAATTCAAATGCTTGGAAGCTAAAGACAATCCTGCTATAGAATGTTTGGATCAACCAGGAAATCAAAGAACTTAAACAATTCCTGGAAACCAATGAGAATGAAGACACCTTGGTCCAAAACCTATGGGATATAGCAAAGTCGGTCCTAAGGAGGAAATATATAGCCATCCAAGCCTCACTCAAAAAAAAAAAAAAAATTGAAAAATCCAGAATACACCAACTCTCTTTACACCTTAAAGAACTGGAAAAACAGCAGCAAATTAAGCCAACCCTATGCACAAGGAGGGAAATAATAAAGATTATAGGAGAGATCAGTGAGTTAAAACCAGAGATAAAGTAGAATATATCAATGAAACTGAAGCAGGTTCTTTGAAAGAATTAATAAAGTCAATAAACCACTGACCAAATTAATCCAAAAGAAAAGAGAGAGAACTCAAATTAATAAAATTAGGAATGAAAGGGGAGAGATAATGACTAACACTAAGGAAATGGAAACAATCATCAGAAATTATTATCAACAGTTATATGCCAATTAAACAACCTAGAAGTAATGGATGCATTCCTGGAAACTTATAAACTTCCAAGACTGAAACAGGAAGAAATCAACAACCTGAACAGACCAATATCTAGTAACGAGATTGAAGCAGTGATCAAAAACCTCCCAAATACAAGAGTCTAGGACCTGACAGATTCCATGAAAAATTCTACCAACAGTCAAAGAAGAAATACTATCTATTCTCCCAAAGCTGTTTCAAAAAATAGAAACAGAAGGAAAACTTCCAGACTCTTTCTATGAAGCCAGCATTACCTTGATTCCCAAACCAGGCAAAGACCCCATCAAAAAGGAGAATTTCAAACCAATATCCTGAGGAATATGGATGCCAAGATTCTCAAAAACATCCTAGCTAATAGGATCCAGCAATACATTAAAAAGATTATCCACCACGACTAGGTGGGATTTATCCCTGAGATGCAAGGGTGGTTCAACATTCACAGATCAATCAATGTGACAGAAAAAATCAATAAAAGAAGAGAGAAGAACCACATGGTCCTCTCAGTTGATGCAGGAAAAAGCATTTAACAAAATATAGCATCCATTCCTGATTAAAATTCTTCAAAGTATAGGGATAGAGGGAATATTCCTCAATGTCATAAAGTCTATCTATGAAAAACCCACAGTGAATATCACTCTTAATGGGAAAAAACAGACAGCCTTCCCATTGAGATCAGGAACACAACAAAGATGCTCACTCTCACCACTGTTGTTCAACATAGTACTAGAAGTCCTAGCGACAGCAATCAGACAACAAAAAGAAATAAAAGGTATTCAAATTGGCAAAGAAGAAGTCAAACTCTCTCTTCACAGATGGTGTGATACTTTATATGGAGAACCCAAGAGACTCCACCCCCAAACTACTAGAATTCATACAGCAATTCAATAATGTGGCAGGATACAGAAATCAATGCACAGAAATCAGTTGCTTTCTTATACACTAACAATGAAAATATAGAAAGGGAAAGTAGAGAATTGATTCCATTTACTAGATCACCAAAAGCCGTAAGATTCCTGGGAATAAACCTCACTGAAGAGGTAAAGGATCTGTACTCGAGGAACTACAGAACACTCATGAAATAAATTGAAGACACAATAAGATGGAAGACCATTCCATGCTCATGGATTGGAAGAATAAACATTGTTAAAATGTCTATACTGCCCAGAGCAATCTATACTTTCAATGGTATCTGGATCAAAATTCCACCGGCATTTTTCAAAATGCTGAAACAAATAATCCTAAAATTTATATGGAACCAGAAAAGACCCTGAATCACTAAGGAAATGTTGAAAAAGAAAAACAAAGCTGGAAGCATCATCTTACCTGATTTCAAACTTTACTACAAAGCTGTGATCTCCAAGACAGCATGGTACTGGCACAAAAACAGACACATAGACCAGTGGAGTGGAGTACAGAGCTCAGATATAGAGCTCAGATATGGACCCCCAACTCTGTGGTTAAATAATCTTGACAAAGGAGGAAAAAATATCTATTGGAAAAAAGACAGTTTCTTCAGTAAATGGTGCTGGGAAAACTGGACAGCTATGTATAGAAGAATGAAACTTGACCACTCTTTTACACCACATACAATGATAAATTTGAAATGGATAAAAGACTTCAACATGAGGCAGGAATCTATCAAAATCCTAGAGGAGAACATAGGCAGTAATTTCTTTGACACTGACCACAGCAACTTCTTTCAGGACAGGTCTCCAAAGGCAAAGGAAACAAAAGTGAAAATGAACTTTTGGGACTTTATCAAGATCAAAAGCTTCTGCACAGCAAAGGAAACAGTCAACAAAATGAAGATGCAACCCACAGAATGGCAGAAGATATTCACAAATAACACTACAGATGAAGGGCTGATATCCAAGATCTATAAAGAACTGCTAAAACTCCACACCCAAAAAACAGATAATCATATCAAAAAATGGGCAGAAGACATGAACAGACAATTCTCCAAAGAAGACATACAAATGGCGAACAGACTCCAGAAAAAATGCTCATCATCATTAGCCATCAGGGAGATTCAAATCAAAACCACTTTGAGATAATTTACACCAGTTATCTACTTTACACCAGTTAGAATGGCCAAAATGGACAGGGCAGGAAACAACGTGTGTTGGAGAGGATGTGGGGAAAGGGGAACCCTCTCACACTGTTGGTGGAAATGCAAGTTGGTGCAGCCACTTTGGAAAACAGTGTGGAGGTTCCTCAAAAAATTAAAAATAGAGCTACCCTATGGACCTGCAATTGCACTTCTGGATATCTGCACATCTATATACAGATGTAGTGAAAAGAAGGGCCATCTGTACCCCAACATTCATAGCAGCAATGGCCACCAAAACCAAACTGTGGAAAGAGCCAAGATGCCCTTCAACAGATGAATGGATAAGGAAGATATGGTCTATATTTACAATGGAGTATTATGCCTCCATCAGATATGATGAATACTCAACTTTTGTATCAATATAGATGGGACTGGAGGAGATTATGCTGAGTGAAATAAGTCACTCAGAGAAAGTTAATTATCATAAGGTTTCACTTACTTGTGGAGCATAAGGAATAGCACAGAGGACATTGGGAGAAGGAAAGGAAAAGTGAATTGGCGTAAATTGGAGAGGGACATGAACCAAGAGAGACTGTGGACTCGAAGAAACAAACTGAGGGTTTTGGAAGGGAGCAGGATGGGGGGTGGGCGAGCCTGGTGGTGGGTATTAAGGAGGGCACAGATTGCATGGAGCACTAGGTGTGGTGCATAAACAATGAATTTTGGAACACTGGAAAACAAAAAAACAAAAAACAAACAAAAAAAGCAACAAATGTAGCTTTGCATTGCTTACATTTCTTTTTTTTTTTTTTAAAGATTTTATTTATTTATTTGACAGAGAGAGATCACAAGATCACAAGTAGGCAGAGAGGCAGGCAGAGAGAGAGAGAGAGAGGAGGAAACAGGCTCCCTGCTGAGCAGAGAGCCCGATGCGGGACTCGATCCCAGGACCCTGAGATCATGACCTGAGCCGAAGGCAGTGGCTTAACCCACTGAGCCACCCAGGCGCCCTTTTTTTTTTTTTTTAAAGATTTTATTTGCATTGCTTACATTTCTTAAGCTACAGCAACATAAGAATCAATCTGTTAAGATAAGCCAAATTTTAGGAGCTTCTCTTGGTGGTTGTGAGTTTCCCTCCTGCCCAGTAGAGGAGGTCAGGTAAAATGCCACATTCAGCACTTCCTGTGAACCCCTGGGTCCTCTCTGTCTGAGATTCAGTGCTACTTTGTGGCCCCACACACACTGCCATCCTTCCAGAGTGACCTCTGGTTCCTCCTCATCCAGGCTTCCTGTGTCCTACTAACTGGATTCCTCCCCTCAACGGAACTCCATTTTATTTTCTCCACACCCCAAATTTGGTCTGGATGTCAAAACTGATGATGCCACAGGCATCCACCATGAGGAGCTGAAGTGTCTATTACTAGCATAATGAAGCTTTCTCAGAAGGAAAGGAGGCTCCCTGGCAGGAATGAGAATTGCTGGAGAAAACCAGGAAGAGAAGACTGGCCTGCGGTTCTGACAGTGCTTAGGGTCTGGGGCTTGGGTGTGGATGTTCAGGTGTATTTCAACTCCCCATGGGCACAAAGGAAGGAGCACGGGGACTTTCTTACCAGCTTGTCCAGATGGCAGGCAGAGGGGGATCTGGGGTGGTGAGATATAAGTGTTATCAGTAGTGGAACATCAAACGGTCGGACTTTTTATTAAATATTTTTCTAGTTTCTTGAGGGGAAGCTTAGGTGGTTGATTTGAGCCTTACTGTTTCCCTAACATTAGCATTTACATACATAGGTTTTTCTCTCAACCCTGCAGAAACTGTACCCTATAAATTAGGATAGGTCATGTTTTTACTTTCATTCAGTTTAAGATCTTTTCCAAACTCTCTTGTGAAATTTTTTGAATGGTCATTTAGAAGTGAGTTCTTTAATTTCCACATATGTTTAGGTTTACCATCTTTCTTTTTGCATCAATTTCTGATTCTGTTGCAGTCAGAAAACATCCTGTCTTTTGATCCTCTGTCTTTCTGCTCGCCACCACCTTTTGTGATAAATTTATTTCACTGCGGCATTTTAAAGACTGCGTTGATTCTTAACTATGTTTTTGAGGGTTTTGTTTGTTTGTTTGTTTGTTTGTGTTTTTAGTGGTTACTATAGGGATTACAATATTTCCCAATTTTCACAAACTATGTCAGATTAGCAAGAACTTAATTTTGACAAAATACAGAAACTTTTTCTCTAATATAGATGCATTTGCATACCCACCTCTGTGCTACCATTGCCATATGTATTCCATTTTTGTGTAAGTCTAATAATACTGTTATTATTATCACTTGTACATACTTGTACAATCTCATGCTTTTTAACATAGTTAAGAGAAGAAATGAGAAAAACATCGCTTATAGAATATTTATACTAACCCACACATTTACCATTCTCATGGCTTTTTTTTTTTTCCTTCCCGTGGCTTCAAGTTGCCATCTGATATAATTCTTTTTTCCCAGACAACAAGGCTTCTTTAATATTTCTAGTATATCCTTTTTGATGGCAATAAACTCTATCACTCCATTATCTGGAAATATCTCTATTTCACTTTTGATTTTGAAGGATCCTTTTTCTGGAAATAGAATTCTTGGTGGACTATC
>NW_026739493.1:44802-68522 GCF_022355385.1 Mustela nigripes
AAGGATGGCCTCTCCTGCTCCAGGAGCCCAGAAGCTCCCTGGCTTCAGGACACTGAGCTCACTGTCTCTCAGGCTACAGTGACCATGGGGTGCAGAAGTCAAGTCAGTTCTCATGCCATGTACAGTCATGTTCTGCAGTAGAAGGGTTAGGACTTCAACCCAGGAATTTTAGGAGATGCAATTCAACCCATAATAACTCAGGACCATTCCACTGGCAGAAGCCTCGGGATCACACAAATTCTATTACCTTTCTGCTTGACTCTCAAGTCTTGACAGACTCTGGTTTCTTCACACAACATTCTGAAAAGGGCTCTTCAGTCCACATGATTTTGGCAGAGAAGAGACAATGTCAAGAGATAAAAAAATAAACATCTAGGCAGGTTATTAAGAAGTTGACTTTCTGGGGTAACAGCCATCTTTCTCTGCCATCCTTCTGTGGCACGTAGTAGAGGCTAGGCTATGGTGTAGATACAGGCTGATTCACAGGGCATAAGGTTTAGGCTAATTGTGTTGGGTTGATAAAAAACATCACCATAATCTCAGTAGCTTAACATAAGAAAGTCCCTTTTTTGCTCCTGCAGAGTTCTTTGTGATTCCAAGCAAATCTCCAGGGCAACCAGTCTCCCTGGGCAGCTCAGCTTTGCCAGGGGCTGTCAAGACACCCTCCTTTCACAGGCATCAGATTTCCTCCAACAGAAGAATAATACAGGCAGCTTCTCCAGATTTTCAGTGCTTTGGTCCAGAAGTGACAGAGGTCACTTCTAGTCATAACCTGTAGGCCTGCATTGTTCAGAAGAGTCAATCCATCCACCCGGTTCTGGGGAGCACAAACAGTCTTTTACGTTTCAGGAAGAGGAAGAAAATTGGAAACACTTAGCAGCTCTAGAAATATCATAACCTCACCCAAACATTCTTTACACGGTTGTCAACTACTTTCTTAAAACTCAATCCAACTTGCTGGATCTATCATAGAAGATAATACCCACCCTCACCTCCTAATTACATGTGTGTGCAAACATGTGCTGTCCCTTTGGGAAAATGTCTACAATACAGAAACGGGCCATGTGGACCCAATACGGCTATTTCCACCATGTACCCTTAACATTCTGTTGAATTTGCAGTGTGTCTTTGTAAATAAAAGCAAAACACTGTAGTGAGAGCTTGAGTTTCCGTTTGTTCCTGGCTTTGTGAATCATTGCTAACAGCATGCAACCCTGCACAGTATCTACTGGATTTAAAAAAATTCTTTAATACCACATTTCCCTGCAGCTACTGCTTCATTTTCCTACTTGATTCTTCATGAAAATCTTGAAAGAATTTCCAGCAGTTGCTGCTCCACTGCCCCACCTGACATTCTCCCTGCAACCCCTTCTCCTGGATCCCCTGCCACGGGTGACCAGTCTCGTCTTTTCCCATCTCCACAGCTCTGTGCCATAGTAGACCACTCCTTTGGAATTCTTTCTCCTCCTGGCTCCTGTGATGTCCCAAACATCTGGCTGTCCTCTTTGCTGCCGGGACACTTGTCTCCACCTCCTTTGATGGCTCCTCTTCTTTTGTCCAATTTGCTTGATGGTTAGCTGATGGAGAAGGAGATCGGGGTCCTAGGTCTCTTTAGAAAATTTCTAAATTCTCGCTACTGTCTGGTGCTCTTCTGCACCTCTGCATGTCAGTTATCACTGGTGTCCCAATGACTCTCCCTTCCTTCTCTCTCTTGTTACCTTGACTTCTACATCCAACTCACACACCTATCTACACAGGGATCTGTAGTAAACATCTCAGGCCTAACATAGCCTAAGAATTCCTGACTTCCATGTCCCCAGACCCAGTTGTCCTGCCATGTCCTCAGTATAGCAGGACACACCCTCTCACCCAAGCCAGAAACCAAGAGTTTTTCCTAATTTTTCTCTTTTTAGTGTTTTGGTCCAAAAGCAACAGAGGTCACTTCCAGTCAATCTGCTGGCTTGTGTTCAGGAGAGTCAATCCATCTGCCTGGTTCTGGAAAGCATAGTCCCATCCTTTCTTAATTCAATCTATCTGGCAGTTTTCCAAATACCACACCCATCCACCTCTCTCCCTATTCAACCCTGTCCCTCAGGTTCAACCACTCAACCTGCAATGTGGACTTTGTAATAATCTGCTAACCACTGTCTTTCATTTTCTTTCTTCCTCCCTTTCTTCCTTCCTTCCTTCTTCCCTCCCTTCCTTCTCTTTCTTAAAAAATTTTATAAGGGAGAAAGAGAACATGAGCAAGGGGGAGGGGCAGAGGGAGAAGCAGACTCCCAGCTAAGCAGGTTTGATCCCAGGACCCTGAGATCATGACCTAAGCCAAAGGCAGATGCTGAACTGACAGAGCCCCACAGGCATCCCACTGCCATTCGACATTGTTCTTCAAGCAGCAGCCAGTGCGAGTCTTAAAAACACAAGTTATGTCCTATCATTCCCTTGGTCAAGAGCGTCCCACACCTCCTGTCAGACTTCAGAAGAGAGCCACATCTCCTGGTCGGCTTGGCCCACAAAGTCACCAGACTTGGGCTTGGCCTTCCTCTCCCACTTTCTCCCTGTTCCTCATGTCCAATCCACGCCGACCTCCTACCTGAGCTCCTGGTGCCTGCCCCTCCCTCGGCCTGCTGTGCTCCTCCCCTAGGTTTTAACGTGGCGGATGCCCCTCTTCTCAAGCCGCTTTCCAGTTATTCTTCCAGGTCCCCACTCTGAAGCAGCCCTGCAGTTTCCCCCGAGCACCCAGTCTTGTCTCCTTTCTTCACCATCTGATACTGATCCTTGCTCACAAGTGTCCGTCCACATCCACACTCTCACATACAAGGTCCGTGTGAGCTTTCCTGACCTCAGTGCCCTCCCCCCAAGATCACATTAAATAATAGGAAATAGGTGAAAATTTTACTACATAAAGAGGCAACCCTATCATGAACTTGATGTGTAACCTTTCATATATTTTAATACTTAGATATATAGATTTTTTTTTAAAAGTAGGCTCTAGGCTCATTATGGAGCCCAGCATGGGGCTTGAACTCCCTACCCTGAGATCAAAACCTGTGCTGAGATCAAGAGTCAGACACCTAACCATCCAAACCACCCAGGCATCCTGATATGTGGATATTTTAAAATCATAAATATTATTTTTATATTATGAATTTACAGAAGTTACATAAGAAAACATCTTTTAAAGAATAAATTTTATTTTACTAAAATCTATTTGTATATGTATATATCTGCATAAACATACATATAAAAACATAAATACAACTAAATACATACATATAAACACATACATATAAACAACATATATACATATATACATACATATAAACAAAAAATAAATATCCACATATAGGTATATGCATATAAAAACATATATATGTATATTTAAGCATATATGTAAATATATATACACATAAAAATAAATGTATAAATTATTTTAAGTGTTATCATGCACTCTGTTTTACAATTGTGTCCTCATTTAATTCATCCTTCGCTTTGTTAAGAAATGTACCAGGTGTTGCCAGTGGTTCACTGTTAAATATTAAGCCACTATGGATATTTTTTATGTCTCTCTGGGCTCATGCAAGTGTTTTCTTGGGAAATACACCCCAAAATGGAATGGCTGCATCATAGGAAAACATGGAAATGCGCACATCGGTTTTAGAGGAAGATCCAAAATGAAAGGATCATGTTTATGTGCAGGTTTCCCAAGATGACTGGGAGCTCCTAGAGGGAAATGGTGATTCACATTTTACTGATGCAAACACCCAGAGGGTCAGCCATGGGCCTGACAGCAGTCTTTGCTCCATAAAAGGATATGGGATGTGGTTGGAAATATGCAAACCAGCTATCAGTTAGTCTCAACCAGATTGTTCATACCATCCGGAGGTTAGCAGGCTGAAGCTTCTACTAGTATAAGGTGTCTGGGAGCCACTGTGCTGCCTCTCTGATTCCAATTCCTCAGCCTGCTTCCTTCCAAAATCTTTTAATTTCATCTTGTTTTCTAGTCTTAATAAAGGACATGAAGAAAGAAACACATATTGTTGTGTCTTCTGCCTGCTGACGTCTTAAGTGATTTCCCCTTCACAACGTGAGGTTATTGAAGCGACTTCTTTGTTGGTATACATTTCATCATCCAGCAAAATATTTATAGCTCCAGGTGAAAATCTACTTAAATTTCCGCTTTTGGGACCCACCAAAATGTATGGTATAATGTGAATATTTTAAATGTTAAGAATTCAGTGTGGTTCGTTTTCTGCTAGCAGGAGGTGAAATTTCCCCCACTCCAATGAGCCAACGTTCAAGGTTATCATTTAAGTTCTTGTGCATGGCTTGCCAGAGTCCCTGTGATGCTGGCTGAAATACAGAACAGGAAAAATGGAAAGGATGTTCTCCACAGGAGAGCACTAGATGAAGCTGTAATATATTCCCATCTAACTTGAAAACAACCACCTGAAGCCAGTATCATCAACTTAAAAAAAAAAAAAAAAAAAAAAAAAAAACATGAATCCATGAGGAAATATGAAGAATTTTAAGATATTTTAAAACCTTTATTATGCCATTTAAAATATAATTTGACCCTTTGGAATGAGGAAGCAAATGCATTTGTGAATCTTATTTTTTAAAAAGGTGAACGTCAGATGGTTCTTCTCCCTAGGTCTCTGGCTGTCCCATCTGTAAAAACACTTATACCTTCTTTTCCTTTTCTTATTCCTCTTTCCCTCATGTTTGTCACAGTGAGACTGAGCATTCACACTTTTCTTCATTCAGTTAATGAAATGTCACCTCTCCTTTACGTCTTCACTCATCCCAGTGCCAAAAAATAACCTTCCCCTCTTCTGTGAGAATAACCACTATTTAACCTTTACTGAAACTTGTACATATAATTCCTTATTTCCTCTTTATCTATAAAATTGTTGAAAGCGCATACATTGTCCAGTGAACCATAGAAGTTAGGAAAGCTCAAAAGATAAAATAAGAGGCTAGTTCCATCTGCTTGAGAGCAGGTCCATTGGAATTGCAGAAAGAGGACATTGATGGAACATTGGGTTCGATGTGTGCATGAGGAAGTGACTATAGAGCGTAGACTCCCCTTCCCGCAGGTCTGGGAATGAAGCGAATGGAAAGCAGGCAGCACACACAGTCCTAAAAAAGCCATACGTCAAGTTTGACGATTTCGTTGTTTCATTTCGGTTTGTGTTTTCCTTGTTATTTTTCCATATAGGTGAAATTCACATAACAAAATTTAACCATTTTAAAATTACAAGTCAGTGATATTTAAAAAACTCACAGTGTCATACAACCAACACCTGTCTCAGTTTCTGAAATGTGTTCATACCCATTAAATGCCCCATACCCATTAAATATCCATGCCCCAGTTGCTTCTCCTGTTAGATCCTAGCTATAGCCAATATGCTGTCTGTCTTCACAGATCTAATTAATTTGGATGTTCCATAGAAACAGAATCATACAATATGCAGTCTTTTGTGGCTGACTTCTTTCACGTTGAATGCTTTCAAGGATTTATTGAGATAGTGTGTATTTGCAGACATCTATTCCTCACTCTTATTTATGACACGATAGTACCCCACTGTGTACAGATACTAAACATTGTTCACCTAATCAGTTATGGACAGACATTTGGGTTGCTTCCCCATTTTTGTTGTTGTGAATAGTGCTGCATTAAACACTGGTAAATAAGATTTGTTTGAGTACTTATTTTTAATTTGTAACTAGGAGTGGAATTCCTATCAGCAACATACAAGGGCTCTAATTTGCCCACATTCTCATGGACACTTAATTTTCATTAAGAAAACCCTATATTATTATTACTGTAACAATCCTAGCAGGGTGTGAATGGTCTCTCACTGTGGTTTTAATTTGCATTTCCGCAGCGACTACTGATGTTGAACATCTTTTCATATGCCCCTGGGCTCTTTATACATCATCTCTGGAGATATGTCTATTCATGTCCTTTGCTCATTTTTAAATTGGGTTGTTTGTCTATTTTTTGTTGCATTATAAAAATTCTTTATGTGGTCTGAATAAAAGACTTTCATCAGACTTATTACCTTCAAATATTTTCTCTTGTTCTCTGGATTATCATTTTGCTTTCATGACAATGACCTTGGAGGCTAGATTTTGACTTGATGGACTCCAATGTACCTATTTTTTCTTTTGTTGCTTGTGATTTTGGTGTCAGATCTGAAAAACCACTGCCAGATATAAGTTTGTAAATAGTTATCCTTCCGTTTTCCTCTAATAGTTTTATATTTACAGTTTGCATATTTTAGGTTGCTTATACATTTTGAACTTATTTTTGAATATGGTGTGAAGTAGAGCTCTAATTTCATTCTTTTTAATGTAAATATCTATTCTAACACCAAATATTAAACAGTGTATTCTTTTCACTGTTGAATGGTCTTGATACCCTTGTTGAAAATCAACTAGCCAAAGAAAGATGGGTTTATTTCTGGACTCCGAATGCTATTCCATTGGTTTAAATAGCTACCCTTACTTGAATTGTCATATATATATATCGCTTCAAGTAATATTGCCATCTTAATAATATTTAGTCTTCCAACCCATGAGTATGGGATGTTTTTTCATTTATTTAGGTCCTCTTTTGTTTCCTTCAATAACCTCTTGGAGTTTTCAGTGTACAAATTTTTATCTCCTTGATTATATTTTTCCCTGGGTACTCTGTTCCTTTGGATGCTGTTATAAATTGAATAGTTTTTTAAATTTTCCTTTTTAAATTATTCCTTGTTGGCATGGACAAGTACAACTGACCTTTTTGTGTTCACCTTATAGCCTGTAATTTTGCTGGTTTCAAGTAGATCTAATAGCTATTTGGGGATGTTTTATGATTTTGCATGAATATAAGGTCATGCCATCTGTGAGTAGGGGTTGTTTTACTTCTTCCTTTACAATTTGAATGTCCTTTATTTCTTTTTCTTGCTTAATTTTCTGGCTAGAACTTCCAATACTATTTTAAAAAGAAGAAGCCAAAGTAGACATCCCCACCTTGTTCCTGACCTTAGAGAAAAAGCCATTAGTCTCACTTTCATCACCGAGCATGATGTTAGCTGTGGGTTTTCATATATGAGCTCTGTCATGTTAATGCAATTTTCTTTAAGTGTTTTTTATCATTAAAGGATGTTAGATTTTAACAAATACATTTTCTGTGTAAGTTCGGGTGGTTACATGCTCTTTTTAACCTTTATTCTATTAATGTAGTGTATTGATTTTCATATGTTGAGCCATTTTTTTGTTTTCCTGAAATAATCCCAGCTAGTCATGGTATATAATTTTTAAATAGTATTTTCTGATTTTATTTTGCTGGTATTTTACTGAGTATTTTTTGTATTTATATTGACAAAAGATACTGGTCTACAGTTTTCTCATCATGTCTTGGTCTGGCTTTGGTTTTAGAGTAAATCTCATCACATAAAATAAGTTAGGCTCTCTTCCCTCCCCTCTAATTTTTGGAAGAGTTTGAAAAGGATTGGTGTTAATTCTTCTCTTGTTCTTTGTTTCTATTTTTGTCTTCCCCTCTTCTTCTGCCTTTTGTGGCTTCACTTGAGCATAATATGATTTCATTTTCTCTCTTAAGCATATCAGTTATGACTCTTTTTTTTTTGCCATTTTTTTTAAATTTTTTATTTTTTATAAACATATATTTTTATCCCCAGGGGTACAGGTCTGTGAATCACCAGGTTTACACACTTCACAGCACTCTCCAAAGCACATACCCTCCCCAATGTCCATAATCCCACCCCCTTCTCCCTAACCCCCTCCCCCCAGCAACCCTCAGTTTGTTTTGTGAGATTAAGAGTCACTTATGGTTTGTCTCCCTCCCAATCCCATCTTGTTTCATTTATTCTTCTCCTACCCACTTAAGCCCCCATGTTGCATCACCACTTCCTCAAATCAGGGAGATCATATGATAGTTGTCTTTCTCTGCTTGACTTATTTCGCTAAGCATGATACACTCTAGTTCCATCCATGTTGTCGCAAATGGCAAGATTTCATTTCTTTTGATGGCTGCATAGTATTCCATTGTGTATATATACCACATCTTCTTGATCCATTCATCTGTTGATGGACATCTAGGTTCTTTCCATAGTTTGGCTAATGTGGACATTGCTGCTATAAACATTCGGGTGCATGTGCCCCTTTGGATCACTACATTTGTATCTTTAGGGTAAATACCCAATAGTGCAATTGCTGGGTCATAGGGCAGTTCTATTTTCAACATTTTGAGGAACCTCCATGCTGTTTTCCAGAGTGGCTGCACCAGCTTGCATTCCCACCAACAGTGTAGGAGGGTTCCCCTTTCTCAACATCCTCGCCAGCATCTGTCATTTCCTGACTTGTTGATTTTAGCCATTCTGACTAGTGTGAGGTGATATCTCATTGTGGTTTTGATTTGTATTTCCCTGATGCCGAGCGATATGGAGCACTTTTTCATGTGTCTGTTGGCCATCTGGATGTCTTCTTTGCAGAAATGTCTGCTCATGTCCTCTGCCCATTTCTTGATTGGATTATTTGTTCTTTGGGTGTTGAGTTTGCTAAGTTCTTTATAGATTCTGGACACTAGTCCTTTATCTGATATGTCGTTTGCAAATATCTTCTTCCATTCTGTCAGTTGTCTTTTGATTTTGTTAACTGTTTCCTTTGCTGTGCAAAAGCTTTTGATCTTGATGAAATCCCAGTAGTTCATTTTTTCCTTTGCTTCCCTTGCCTTTTGCGTTGTTCCTAGGAAGATGTTGCTGCGGCAGAGGTCGAAGAGGTTGCTGCCCGTGTTCTTCTCAAGGATTTTGATGGATTCCTTTCGCACATTGAGGTCCTTCATCCATTTTGAGTCGATTTTTGTGTGTGGTGTAAGGAAATGGTCCAATTTCATTTTTCTGCATGTGGCTGTCCAATTTTCCCAGCACCATTTATTGAAGAGGCTGTCTTTTTTCCATTGGACATTCTTTCCTGCTTTGTCGAAGATTAGTTGACCATAGATTTGAGGGTCTATTTCTGGGCTCTCTATTCTGTTCCATTGTTCTATGTGTCTGTTTTTGTGCCAGTACCATGCTGTCTTGATGATGACAGCTTTGTAATAGAGCTTGAAATCCGGAATTGTGATGCCACCAACGTTGGCTTTCTTTTTCAATATCCCTTTGGCTATTCGAGGTCTTTTCTGGTTCCATATAAATTTTAGCATTATTTGTTCCATTTCTTTGAAAAAGATGGATGGTACTTTGATAGGAATTGCATTAAATGTGTAGATTGCTTTAGGTAGCATAGACATTTTCACAATAGAGAACGCCCCTCAAAATCAATAAGAATAGGCCCACACCCCGTCACCTAATAGTAAAATTTACAAGTCTCAGTGACAAAGAGAAAATCCTGAGAGCAGCCCGGGAAAAGAGGTCTGTAACATACAATGGTAAAAATATTAGATTGGCAGCTGACTTATCCACAGAGACCTGGCAGGCCAGAAAGAGCTGGCATGATATTTTCAGAGCACTAAATGAGAAAAACATGCAGCCCAGAATACTATATCCAGCTAGGCTATCATTGAAAATAGAAGGAGAGATTAAAAGCTTCCAGGACAAACAAAAACTGAAAGAATTTGCAAATACCAAACCAGCTATACAGGAAATATTGAAAGGGGTCCTCTAAGCAAAGAGAGAGCCTACAAGTGGTAGATCAGAAAGGAACAGAGACCATATACAGTAACAGTCACCTTACAGGCAATACAATGGCACTAAATTCATATCTCTCAATAGTTACCCTGAATGTGAATGGGCTAAATGCCCCTGTTAAAAGACGCAGGGTATCAGAATGGATAAAAAAACAAAACCCATCTATATGTTGCATCCAAGAAACTCATTTTAAGCCCGAAGACACCTCCAGATTTAAAGTGAGGGGGTGGAAAAGAATTTACCATGCTAATGGACATCAGAAGAAAGCAGGAGTGGCAATCCTTATATCAGATCAATTAGATTTTAAGCCAAAGACTATAATAAGAGATGAGGAAGGACACTATATCATACTCAAAGGGTCTGTTCAACAAGAAGATTTAACAATTTTCAATATCTATGCCCCCAACGTGGGAGCAGCCAACTATATAAACCAATTAATAACAAAATCAAAGAAACACATCAACAATAATACAATAATAGTAGGGGACTTTAACACTCCCCTCACTGAAATGGACAGGTCATCCAAGCAAAAGATCAGCAAGGAAATAAAGGCCTTAAACGACATACTGGACAAGATGGACATCACAGATATATTCAGAATATTTCATCCCAAAGCAACAGAATACACATTCTTCTCTAGTGCACATGGAACATTCTCCAGAATAGATCACATCCTCGGTCCTAAATCAGGACTCAACCGGTATCAAAAGATTGGGATCATTCCCTGCATATTTTCAGACCACAATGCTCTAAAGCTAGAACTCAACCACAAAAGGAAGTTTGGAAAGAACCCAAATACATGGAGACTAAACAGTATCCTTCTAAAGAATGAATGGGTCAACCGGGAAATTAAAGAAGAATTGAAAAAAATCATGGAAACAAATGATAATGAAAATACAACGGTTCAAAATCTGTGGGACACAACAAAGGCAGTCCTGAGAGGAAAATATATAGCGGTACAAGCCTTTCTCAAGAAACAAGAAAGGTCTCAGGTACACAACCTAACCCTACACCTAAAGGAGCTGGAGAAAGAACAAGAAAGAAACCCTAAGCCCAGCAGGAGAAGAGAAATCTTAAAGATCAGAGCAGAAATCAATGAAATAGAAACCAAAAAAACAATAGAACAAATAAACGAAACTAGGAGCTGGTTCTTTGAAAGAATTAATAAAATTGATAAACCCCTGGCCCGACTTATCAAAAAGAAAAGAGAAAGGACCCAAATAAATAAAATCATGAATGAAAGAGGAGAGATCACAACTAACACCAAAGAAATACAAACTATTATAAGAACATACTATGAGCAACTCTACGGCAATAAATTTGACAATCTGGAAGAAATGGATGCATTCCTAGAAACATATAAACTACCACAACTGAACCAGGAAGAAATAGAAAGCCTGAACAGACCCATAACCAGTAAGGAGATTGAAACAGTCATTAAAAATCTCCAAACAAACAAAAGCCCAGGGCCAGACGGCTTCCCGAGGGAATTCTACCAAACATTTAAAGAAGAACTAATTCCTATTCTCCTGAAACTGTTCCAAAAAATAGAAATGGAAGGAAAACTTCCAAACTCATTTTATGAGGCCAGCATCACCTTGATCCCAAAACCAGACAAGGATCCCACCAAAAAAGAGAGCTATAGACCGATATCCTTGATGAACACAGATGCGAAAATACTCAACAAAATACTAGCCAATAGGATTCAACAGTACATTAAAAAGATTATTCACCACGACCAAGTGGGATTTATTCCAGGGCTGCAAGGTTGGTTCAACATCCGCAAATCAGTCAATGTGATACAACACATCAATAAAAGAAAGAACAAGAACCATATGATACTCTCAATAGATGCTGAAAAAGCATTTGACAAAGTACAGCATCCCTTCCTGATCAAAACTCTTCAAAGTGTAGGGATAGAGGGCACATACCTCAATATCATCAAAGCCATCTATGAAAAACCCACCGCAAATATCATTCTCAATGGAGAAAAACTGAAAGCTTTTCCGCTAAGGTCAGGAACACGGCAGGGATGTCCATTATCACCACTGCTATTCAACATTGTACTAGAGGTCCTAGCTTCAGCAATCAGACAACAAAAGGAAATTAAAGGCATCCAAATCGGCAAAGAAGAAGTCAAATTATCACTCTTCGCAGATGATATGATACTCTATGTGGAAAACCCAAAAGACTCCACTCCAAAACTGCTAGAACTTATACAGGAATTCAGTAAAGTGTCAGGATATAAAATCAATGCACAGAAATCAGTTGCATTTCTCTACACCAACAGCAAGACAGAAGAAAGAGATATTAAGGAGTCAATCCCATTTACAATTGCATCCAAAACCATAAGATACCTAGGAATAAACCTAACCAAAGAGACACAGAATCTATACTCAGAAAACTATAAAGTACTCATGAAAGAAATTGAGGAAGACACAAAGAAATGGAAAAATGTTCCATGCTCCTGGATTGGAAGTTATGACTCTTTTTAAAGGCATTCTTTAGTCTTCGCAATATACACTTACAACTAACTCAACTCCAATTTCAAATTACACTATACCACTTCGCTAGTAGTGCAAATGCCTTGTAATAATGGAAGATGTCTAGTTTTTCCCTCCCACATGCTGGATCATTGTTATTAGCTATTTTACTTATATAGAGGCATATATTATAATAGGCTTCTATGTATACAAAACAAACATAATTCAATGCACTTCTCATTATTATTTTAAACAGACTTTTATATCTTAAGTCAATTAAAGATAAGAAAAATAGAACTTTTTAAATTTGACTTGTAATTGTTCATTCTCTGGTGCTCTTTCTTTCTTCATGTAGATCTGATTTTCTGACTCATATGATTTTCCTTCTGTCTGAAGAACTTCAGGTGCTGAGAACAATATCCAGTTGATTTCCAGAGAGGAAGAGAACTTTCAGAGAACTCAGTTTTACAACCACAAGGAATGATTTTGGCCAATATTTGAATTAATAATAAGCTTAAATGGGTCTGACTTTGGCTCTGGTCATGATCCTGGGGTCCTGGGATCAAATCCTGCATTGGGCTCCCTTCTCAGAGGGGAGCCTGCTTCTCCCAGAGCCCCCTCACCCAACTCATGCATGTGTGCACACACGTGTTCTTACTCCCTCTCTCTCTCAAAAATAAATAAATACATTCTTTAAAAGAATAACCTTAAAAGCTACTTCTCCCTCAGGTTCTCCAGAAAGGAATGCTGTCCTGCCGGCACCTTGATTTCAGCCTGGGAGAATAGAAGCTGAAGCCTGGATGAGCCATTCTGTGACTCGACTTCTGGCCTATGGACTATGAGACAGTAAGTCGGTGTTTGTTGCTGGAAGCTTCTAAGTGTGTGGTAATATGCCCTAGTGGGCAGAAAACTGGGCACCATTCATGCTGTAGGCAAACAAGCTCACCATAATGGAACAGAACTTGCTAGGATGTTAACATGTCTCACAGGTTTTTGAATCACAAGCCAAGGCAAACAGATTCTCTTTCCAAGTTTTGTCTTTCATTATGCTCTTTTATATTCCCATACTTATGTCTGCTCTCAGTGCACCTGTGAAATCAGAATTCATTTCCTGACAAAACCAACACATTACAAACATAAAATGTGTTATTTTCAAATCAATCAATTAAAAAAGAGTAAGATTATCAACTTCAATTTCCAATATAGTAAAAATTGATAGTTAGAATCCACACAAATAGAAGTTCATTAGGGCCCTTAAAAGGCATTCAGAATGTGAAGGAACCTGGGAACTAAAACACAAAAAAATCCTGAGTACTGCTGCTTTAAGATAACATGACTCTTGTTCTTTTAAAAACAGAAGCGAATACCCAACTTTTGTAGCAACATGGATGGGACTGGAAGAGATTATGCTGAGTGAAATAAGTCAAGCAGAGAGAGTCAATTATCATATGGTTTCACTTATTTGTGGAGCATGACAAAAAGCATGGAGGACATGGGGAGTTAGAGAGAAGGGGGTTGGGGTAAATTGGAAGGGGAGGTGAATCATGAGAGACTATGGACTCTGAAAAACAATCTGAGGGGTTTGAAGTGGTGGGGGGGTGGGAGGTCGGGGTACCAGGTGGTGGGTATTATAGAGGGCACGGATTGCATGGAGCACTGGGTGTGGTGAAAAAATCATGATACTGTTATGCTGAAAATAAATAAATGAAAAAAAAAGTGTGGGCATACGTACATTTCACTGCTGCTCCTAGGAAAGTATCAGCCACTTAGAGTAATTATCTAATTTAGCCAAAGTCACCAACTTCTATTTACAGAGGAGACTGGGGAGTGGAAAATTGTAACCTGTATATCATACACCACCATTTTAACAGAACTGCCAGGAAATTTAGCTCAAACCTACTCATTGACATTTGATCCTTATTACAGAAATGAAGTGCTTCCAAGAGCCCTTCTGGGCTGTCTTGGTCTCTGAGAAACACTAAATGCCAGTGACATGGGCACTCACTATCTGTGACAGTCTGTATCTTCTGCAGTGTGTTCCTTCACAGAATGCTTATCTTAAAATTAAGGGTCTTTCTGCCAGATGAAGTTTAATGAGGGCTACAGCTCTCTCACTAGATGCTTACTTATTGCAGAAATCTACGTAAACAGGAAGGTCTGAGTTGAACGTTCTGCTTCAGGAATAACAGAACTTTCATAGAACACAATTTGCATTTGGAAAAAATTAAACTGAGGAGAACAAACAATGTTTCTTTTTTGTTTTTTTTATTTTTGTTTTTTAACTAGGAAGTTAATTAAATATGGTTAAGCTATTTGTCAAATTCAGGGATCCTGGTTGATTCCTCTAGGCTGCTGGAACAGTTTCCACGGTGGTGCCCAAAGACCCCACTTCCTGCTCGTCACACCCTGAGCTGATGAACTCTGCTGAGTGCTCCCTGGGCTTAGTGACCCGCCTGCAACAGGAGAGTAAGGAGCTGGGGCTTAGAGACTAGACCCTATGGCTTCTCTCCCACCTGGTGTCCTTGGGGCCTCCGGCCGCCGTGTCAGGCAGCCCATGGAGAGGTGAGGAGCTGAAGATTCAGCCCGCAGCGAAGGGAGGGACGTGGGAAGGGGCTCCTCAGCCAAATGGTCAAATCCCACAGCCCTGGACTACATCTTGACTACAACCTCAGGAGAGATCCCGAGCCAGAAGCAGATTCCACCCTTGGAAACGGTGACACCTTGGGAACGGTGTCAGCAATTCCATATTTGTCGTCTGAACCTGCCACCTATGTCTTGGGGTAATTTATTCTGCAGAAACAGCTAATTAATACACACATGGGTGACAAGAGGCACCACGACTGGTAGATAATTTGTCCTTTTTAATATTTTAATTTCCCCACAACACTAAAAAAAACCAAAAAAACAAAAAAACAAAAACACTACATATTTTATCCCCTTTTTGTTCTTCCATGAAGACCTCTACGAGTTGTCAGTGGAAGTGCTCTTCTGCTAAACGCCATTTAAACCAATTTCTATGGTGTAATTCCTGCTTGGAGAAACAAGTGTCTTCTATGGGGAGTAGAACGACGTGATTTCTATTCAGTGAGCCCATCGCGGAGATGTGCTCCGAACTGGTGATCTGACAGAACAGTTTATCTTTTTGAACGAACCGAAACCACAGCACGTAAAGAAAATCCGAGCGCAGATTTGTCATTTCTAAATGTTTCAACAAGGAAAACAAATAAAAACTTTCCCTCTTATCCCTCTTTTTTTGTTTGTTTGTTTGTTCTTAATTAGGTTTTGTGTGTAGCAATATTTCACAACATTGAAAAATGTGAAACTGAGGATTCAAAAACAATCAAATAATTCCATATTCCTGGCACATCGCCCATGACACAAAGGGAAGTTGAACATATGTAGAAAAAAACCCATTTATTTCCTTCTGTCGTTTACACCATAAGTAATAACTAGGTAAGTGGCAACTATTAATTTTAAGTTAGAACCCATAAGTCTTAGACCCCAGCAGAATCCTACAGTTTTTAATTTTTTTCCCCCCTGAATGTTTGCTTGGTCTTGACTAAATCTTGACTAATATCCTAGTTACTTGCTTCCATTTTAATTTCAGCAGTTTTATAATGGAATGAGGAGGTAGCCTTCCTTTAATCCTCTCACTGTATTTTAGATAAATGCAGTCACCCACAATCACATGGATAATCTTACCAGGGAAAAATATTCATTTCTTCAAATTGGCATTACTTGTGCTCAGGAGACTCAAGTTCTACAACTTTCCACTCCCATGCATAGAAGTCTTTTACCACTTTTCGTTCTAGAAACAAGCCATAGCAGGAGTTAACGGAAAGAGCAGTACTTAACAGGAAGATGAGAATATTAAATCTGAACAAACAAAAATGATAGAATAATCTGTCTATTCTCCTTTCTGTCACTTCTTAAATTTATCATTTTAAATAAGGACAACTTCTCCATCACTCACTTCATTTAATTGTTCAGATGACCCCCTGATTCCTGTCCTGTTTTCTTCCAAAAGGCATCTATTAACCCAGGGAAATAGCATCAGATTTGGGAAGTGTTAAACAATACACAAATTGAAGAATTACTGTATCGATTTATTCAGCCTGAATAAGAAGTCCCATAGCTTTGGGGACTCTTAATGTAAACTCTCTTAATGTAAACTCTGCACAACAAAGGAAAAATATTCTTGTGAATTTCAATATTTTGATATTATTTTTACTTGTTAACACAGAGTATTAGTTAATCTGAATATTTTGCCTTGGCTTATCCAAATTTATATATGAATAAAACCACAACTTCCTTTTTTGAGCATATACTATGCACCCAGCACGTTCTCCAGTATTTTCCCTCAGTCGTTCTATTTGTCATCTATCTACAAACGAAACTGATGAACGCACTGATGGTGCCAGTTCCCGTCAAGATCCTCTGCGGATGATCCGGGGGCAGCATCCAACTCCCTCACCTACACCCTTTGGTTGGTGGGACTGTTTGCTCATCGCTCCGTGAGGACGGTTATTTCAGCTCAGTTCCTTGCCTTCAAGGGCTGTTCTCTCTCAATCCACACCCAGTCTCCTTCACCTGTTCAGTTCCTACCATTTTTAATGGGTGTTTTTGTGGCCTTTATTTTCTACTGGCTGCAAACAACCTCCCGCAACCACTTGTCAGACAGTTGCTCTCGGGCTCAGCTCTGGGTAAGTGTGTTCCCATGAGGAGCTGGGGTCACTGCTTCTCCCAGAGCCATTCCTCAAACTGAAGATTAGCGCTTCTCTCCTTTCCAGGCTCCAGCCCTGCTAACGCCTTGAGGTAGAAACCTAGAGCTAACATGTCTGCAGAAAGAACAAAGAGCCCCAACTTAACAAAAGAATCAAGCATCATTTCTTCTCAGCCTCTGCCTCTCTCCTCATACCTATTTTGTGTTGGTCCCTTTGTTTTGTGTCCTTGTCACTTTTCTCATGTTTGGTCTCTCTGTGTGTCCTCGACCTCCTCCTTGGGTCCATCCATTTACTCACCTGAAGGTCCACCTCCCCGAGCCACTTCCTCCACTCGCTCTCTCTCCCTCCCCCTAAATCCTTCTTGCATATGAAATGCCAGGTTAGCTAAGATCCTTGAAACCAGATAAGGCATGCTGGAGAGTTTCTCCAGAGAGTGTCTTTATTAGTGGGCAAAACTCAGCAACTACTAATAATACATTAAGGCATCATCAAATGCTCTTCATCATTTAGAAACCCAGTTGGACCTCCGGGTTTCTAAACACTGATCTCTTATCTGGGTTTTCTTTGTTTGTTTTCTGTTTCTAAGGTTAAGAGGGACTAGTCACTGCTTCTGGATACCTCTTCTGTCCCTCAGTGAGCCCCATGAGCTGACCCAGATGAAGAGGGGGATTGGCCTGAGGCATATGGTGACATGACATAAACATCTTCTGTTTTGGGGACAGTGAAAGGAGGATTCCCCCTCAAGTGTCTCCTGCATTTTGATAGAGCTGATGTCTTACAGGGACCAACACCTTCCTGATAAGGAGCCCAATGGATTAAGAGTGACCAAGCTCCTTTGAGTAAGACATGCAGGCACAATTGTGCATTCTTCAAACCCAAACATTTGAGATGTGATAGGAATTCTCTTTATTTGGCAATCCTGAATCTCCTTTTCCACATGTTGGATGAGTGCCTGGATGTTTAGTAAACACCCACGAGCCAACTGCTGTGTTCTAACTTCTGACTCTTTTGCCCTCTATAAACACATGCACCTTGTTTTACAAACTCCTCTAGACAATTTCTTGATTTCTTAAAAATCTGAAAAACAAAACTTAAAACCAGCCTTCCCTATCAATAATAAGGAAAAGGAATTAAAGATATATTTTTAAATTGAGGTACAAGCGGGTTTTTTAGTAACTAAACTTATGCCTTTACTTGTCATTGTTTTTAGTTCATGGCACCATCTCTAAAATTGGAAAAACAGTGCTAAACTGAGGTCGGTTCAGGTGAAAAATTACTAAGCACATGCTGTGTAGTAGATAAGGGTGAAGGTCCTCAGACCCTGGGATGAGGAGAGCCTGGTCCTTGCCCTCAAGAGCCTCCAGGCTTTGCCCACCTCCACATACCTCACAAGGAATTTTTGGGGGAGATTCAGTGCTTAGTCGATGTGGAACGAGTGTCTCTATGCTCCCTTTTAGCAAACGTCCCTACTCTCAGCTTTTTCTGGATGTAGAGACTCCTTAACGGGAGAAAGCACGCAATGCAAGCCTTCCTCAGCTTGGGTTGACTTCCTTCCTCCTGATTTTGGGTCCTTGGCAGAGCTGGCACTGTCTGTGCTCACAGCTTTATTGGACTAAGTTCATGTGTTACACCATCTACATTTAAGGCGCACAACTTCGTGGCTTTTAATATCGCAGGAGAGTGCCCACTCCCTCAGCTGCATTTAATGCCTTTTTGCCATCACCAAAACAAAACGCCTGTGCCCATCAGCAGCCAGTCTGCATGCTGCCCTGCACGACCAGGCTAACCTTATGCCATCAGGAGTCTACTTGGTGTCTCCACGGATTGGCACACTCCAGACATTTCCTATGAAAGAAATAATGTGATTCTGGCCTGTACTGTGGCTTCATTCCCTTTGCACAGTATTGTCAGAAGTTTACCCATGTTTGGTAGCAGGTGTCTGCTGTCCATTCTGCATGCCCCAAAGTACACCATGCTACAGGTACATTACATTTCTTCAAATCTCTTCCCCCACTATGGTCATTTGGAGTCTTTCCACCTTTGGCTCTTGGCAATGCAAAATGATGCCATACATCAAGTATATAACATTTCTTCATTATAATTTATGGAAATGTTCCTATCATCAAATCTTGCTCCTAAGAATTTATCCTACATGTAAATTTAAAAGCAATAAGTATGTTTTTGAAAATGTCAATGGTAGTACTGCCTCTTTGGTCAAAATAATAAAAAGACACTAAATATCTAATAATGAGAGAATAGAAAATAAAAACAATAAAACATGAAGCCATAAACTTAGAAAGTAATGCATTTGTTATCTATGAAGATTGTTAAGAAGCATAAACATGAGAACTATGTAAAGAGAAGCATATAAATCATAGTATTACTATCCTTAGATAAGCACACATGGACCAAGCAAAACTAAAAATAGAGGTTTTGTTGAGGTTGTAAATTCTTCAATTTTTTCTCAGCCTTTTAAAAATGTATTAATTTCTTGGCTGTATGTGTATAAAGTTTCAGTTATGTGAGATGAAAAAGTTCCAGACAGGTACTGTTCAGCACCGACTGTATGCTTGCAAATTTGCAGAGGGTAGATCTCATGTTAGTGTACTTACCAAAATAAAAAAAAGCAAAATTATTAGAAACAAGAAAAAGAAAACCCTAGCATATTTTTCAAATGTAGTGATTATATACTATAAGAGTATGTGTGTGTGTGTGTGTGTGTGTGTGTGTGTGTGTGTACTCTTGTGGACCTCATCCAAGGCACATTCTGTATTTCTGGGGGAATAGTGTCCTCAGAGATAATGTTCGAGCTCAAATCTCTGGTACAACAGAACACGATTTTATCTGGAAATAGGGTTGTTGCAAATGTAACCAGCTAGGTCACACTGAGGGCACCTGGGTGCCTCAGTCAGTTAAGAGACCAGCTTTTGATGTTGGCTCAAGTCATGATCTCAGGGTCATGAGATCAAGTCCTGTGTGGGGCTCCGTGCTCATTCTGGAGTCTATGTGAGATTCTCTCTCTTGCTCTCCCTCTGCCCCTCTCCGTGCTCACACACATGCTCTCTTTCTCTCAAATTAGAGGTTAAAAAGAGGTGAGGTTACACAGAGTAGGATGGGCTCTTAATCCAGTGTGATGGATGTCCTTGTAAGAAAAAGAGAGAGACACACACAGAAGGATTGGGGCAATGTGAACACAGAGACAGAGACTGGCCAAGCCAGGGAATGCCTGGGCCCCAGAGAAGCCAGAAGATACCAGAGGGATCCTTTCCTGGAGGTTGTGAAGGGAGCAGAGCCATGCCGGCATGTTAATTTCAGACTTCTTACCTCCGGAATTATGAGACAATGAATTCTGTTATTTTAAACTAGCTAGTTTTTAGGATTTTGTTATAGCAGTGCCAGAAAACTGATTTTATAGCTTTAGGGCTGTTGTAGTACTTAGCACGCAGAAGGCTATTGCATATATATAGTGCACCTTAGCTGCTAAGAGTGCAAACAAGCCCTGGCAGTTAACTGGTATAGCTAAGAAGCCAGGTTCTGGGGTTCAACAGGCTACTTCCTCCATGTCTCATGTTAGGCAGGTCATTTAACTTAATCTGTGATTTTGCTGGTTATCTGTTAAATGCCGAAAATGTCGCCATAGATAACAATATCTACCTTGGAAGGATGGTATGGGGATCCCATGAACACTTGGTGCCTGGCTCTAACTCACGGCTCTGTAATGCTATTATTAGTAACCTCTTAAAGGTGTAGGTCTCAAACCTAACATGGGGTTATAGCAATACCTATCCTGTGAGGGCACATACAGAGTGCTTAGGTTTATGCCAAATTCCATGGACTTTAAATGCTCATATCTTAGCTGTTACGATTCTGTAAGTTGCTCACATACCGTAGGTGTTCTGAAAGTTTGCACTGCACAGGTAGATAAATTAAGTGAAACACGAGTGTATTATCACTTTATTCATTTCTCATTCCATGAATGACTTCATATTTCTGTGCTAATGACTTGTGCGTATGTTAGAGCTCTGAGTGTATTGTCTGTTGGAATGGCCTTCCCACTGTATGCAGGACCAATGAACTCAAATGCAAGCTCTGCAATTTGGGGGTGTATAACTCTTAGATAAATAAATTACTGGCCCTTATGTCCTATCCTTTTTTCTGTAAAATGAGAAAATTGTTCTAAATGATCTGTTGGATCCTTTGTATTTCTAGTTTTAAGGACATCAACATTCTGAAGAGTAGAGTCCAAGATAAATTCCTCTTTGTAGACCCACAGTCTTGTGTAGTCTACTCAGAAAACACAATAGCTTAAACGAAAAAACATCACTGTAGGTGCTCAACAAAAGATTTGAGCTGACAGAAGACAAAATCATCAAGGTTGCAGATAAATCAATAGAGAGCTTCCAATATGGAAAGAAAAAAATAAACGGAAACTCAGAGCCATGTGGGACACCATTATGTGTATAAATGCAGATGTAGTGGGAGTCCCAAAAGGAAAAGAGAGAGAAAAAGAGCAAAAAATTATTTGAAAGAAAAAACAGTTGGATACTTCCCAAATTTAATAGAAAACATTAATTTACAACTCCAAGAACCTCAACATACTTCAAGTTCTCTCTAACATAATGAAATCTCTGTCTACACACATCACAGTCAAATTATAGAAAGACAAAGTCTTGAAAATAGCAAGAGAAAAAGAACTTGTCATGCACAAGGGAACCTGAGGAAGATTAACAGTTGACTTCTTATCAGAAATAATGGAGCTCTGAAGACTTTGCAGTGATGTGGTAAAAATCCTAACAAAGCAAAACAAAACAAACAAAAAAACCTTGCTGACAAAGAATTGTCTAGCAGTCTTTGAAGCTGAAGAAGAATTAAACATTCCTTAGATAATCAAGGATCTGTAATGATGCTTTCTGAGTTTTCTTCCTGCACTGAACATGCTATGGCTCACATTAACATATTATGTCTTCTTTATTTTTTTAAATTTATTAATTTGAGAGAGAGAGAGAGAAAGCATAAACATGAGCAGGGGGAGAGGCAGAGGAAGAGGGAGAAGCAGACTCCCCATTGAGCAGGGGATCTTATGGCGGGGTGGGGGTGGAGGGTGGGGGGGTGGCTGGATGTAGGGCTCAATCCCAGGACCCTGGGATCATGACCTGAGCCAAAGGCAGACACTTAACTGACTGAACCACCCAGGCACCTGAACATATTAGGTCTTAATCGAGGTATATGGTCTCTTCACTTATATAAGAAAGACGTTTTGGGTTATGAATTATCCCCATTTTATACTTAGTTGTCTAGCTTATATCGCATTTCTCAGGGAGCTATGCTCAACAAATCCAGAGATTTCAGGGGTTTTGTGATTTTTTTTTGTTTTGTTTTGTTTTTTGGCAAAATTCTGACTTTTTCCTGTATAACTTTTTTTTTCAAATTTTTATTGAAGTTCTAGTTAGTTAACATACAGTGCAATATTGGAGTAGAATCCAGGTTTGTTTGCTTGTTTGTTTGTTTGTTTGTTTTTAACCATGAGAAATTTAAACAACAATGAATATCATGCTGAAAACACCTGCTAGGGAAAGAATGTATTGGCTGGTTCTCAGCAGCATATTCACAAGTCGATAGGATTGTGTCACCTTCCTTCTGTACTTTCCTGAAACAGGAGAAAATGCCTTACAGACCTGGTTCTCACTCCCTTTCTCCAGGTTTGCTGGAATGCTGATGTTAAATTCTTTACATTGCTGGTGCAACACTCATCAAAGCCCCTTGGACGGTAAGTGTACATGCTGGAAATGCATGAAGAAAAGGTGCAGAACCATTGGTGGTGGTAATTGTCCATTTAAATTACTCTCACATCAATGGAAGGACAGATTTATTCGCACTGGCAGAGTATAAATATATTATAGATTTATGCTCTAGGAGATTAAATTAAAACATTTCATTTCACTGAAAACTCAAACAAGGCAAGGTCTTTGTATATTTAAGTAAAAATCCCAGTTCTGTTGGTCACTGGAATTATCCTATTCTGGAACACTCTGTGTAATTGAGTTTTGAATTGAAGGCAGTGGAGCAAGTCTGTCAAGATCAATTGAATTGATTCTCACTTATGCAGACCTGTCGAGTCCTACAGCAGTTGAAGGTCCTCATTTGAACAGATCAGACCACAGACAGAGGCCAGCTGTTCATATGTCAAACCTTGGACACTTTCTCAAGTATTTTTCATAAATATATCACAACCTCTCCTGAACAAACAATACGGCAAACACGGTCACCCCGTGTTAAGTAATTAGTTCTACAACTGAAAATCACAAGAGTCAACTTTTCTGAAATGGAGTTAACTAAAAATATAAAGTATAAATTACTCTGATAGAAACAGACCACAAATATGGGACCTTTATGTAACATAAGAGAGGAGAGACCAAAAGATCAAATCTCAAGGATGATGGCCGGGAGCTTCCAGGAACCACCCTGAAACCAAATAAAACAAAACCTGAGAGCTCCAAAGAGTAAGGTACCTGCTTACTGATCCCCTGAATGTCAATGTTCCTGAAGTCAAATCAGTCCCTCCTTGACTTCTAAATTAGGTAAACATACATTCTCTTTTGCCCATGAACTCGCTTGAGTTTTGTTTCTGTTGTTTTTAGTCAAAGAGTTCTGACCTAAAAATAGTGTATCTGTCACATTTCTGACCTTGTATGTGATAGGCATCTGTTTAGAATGTTGAACTTCTTTCTATCAGTGGAATTTTGGATAGTATGACTTAAAGTCATATAAGATGCCTTCATTGTGTTTATTTTAATGTAGGAAAAAACAGCCATATT
>NW_026739493.1:68922-81152 GCF_022355385.1 Mustela nigripes
TTTATTGCTAAATAGGATAATCAACTTTTCATTAGAGTTGCAATCATTTATATTATACTTGACATTGTAATATTTCACAGACTTACTTTAATTTTTTAAAGAATTGCCGTTTGTACTTCCCTTGAATATTGCCCTTGGGTGAACCATTCCTAATCTCTAACACAGGTATCCAAAGGAAAAAGACAAAAAGAAAACTATTTTCAGTTAGACAATAATGGGGCATTCTGTGACACTGGCTAAAACACAGAGCTGCTGTCAAAAACGTACTGTTTTCCTGTAAGAAAGAATTACCTTGTTAGGAATATACCCGATTACCTTGTTGGGAAGATAAAATTATGCCAATAATAATCTTTTTCATAAAATCATACCACTTAGCTCTTTAAGTAAGCTAGCATGATTTCAGGTAAGATACCAGAAAAACCCTAGGGTCCCCTTACATTTCCATATACCAAATCTTGAATTAAAACTTAGGTACAAATTGCCTTGACTGGAACCAATGTCACGTGATTAGCCAAAGGCAGACTGAAACCTAACTGCAGCATCTGAGCTAGCCCCCGGAAGATCTACAAAATCACAGAATTTTGCAACACATATAATGTGCTTCCGAAGTTCAAACTCTGCAAAGGGAAAACATTTCTAAAGCATTTTGAAATTGTTTATCCCACTCAAAAACATATGAAAACATTAAAATTTCTTTGTATAACAACAGTTGATTGCTGGAGTCCTGGAAACATAACTTAAATATCCAGTAAGGAAGGCTCAATTGTCATATTCTTTCTACAGATGAGGAAAGTTGAGTGACTTGTTCAGAAAGATAGAGTTCTTAGAATTAGGATTGATGGATTTTGTTTTGTTTTGTTTTTGTTTTTGTTTTTCTTTTAACCCTAAAGGGGCTCCTAGGTGGTTCAGTCATTAAGCGTCTGCCTCCAGCTTAGATCATAATTCCTGGGTCCTTGGATGGAGCTCCACATCCGGCTCCCTGCTCAGCAGGGAGTCTACTTTCTCCCTCTCCCTCTCCTTCTGTCCCTGCTCCTGCTCTCTCTCTCTTATGTGCACTCTCTCTCTCTAATAAAAGAAATAAAATCTTTAAAAAACAAAATATAAATCCAACAAATGTGAAGTAGAAACAAGATCAAGAGAGCAAAGGTGCCACTCAGAGAAGCTAAAGTTCCTGCCTGAAATGGTTGCCAAGGTTCAAAATCAAAGTGTTATAAAGGGGCTTCCTGGTAGTCTGGGGGATGGAGATCTATACTCAGACCCACCAGACTTGACATGCTGGGAACCAAACACAGGACATCCTGAAAACAGCAAGACACAAACAACTCATTATGTACAAGGGAACTGCAGTAAAGTTAACAGGTCACTTCTCATCAAAAAGAATAGAAACCAGAAGACAGAAATGGTGTATTTGAAGAACTGAAAGGAAAAAAGAGAAAACAAAAACCTTAAGGCAAGAATCTTATATCACATGAGATTATTTTTCAAAAGTGAAGGGGAAATAAAGTCATTTTCTGATAAAAATTGAAAGCTCTTGTTACTCACCAACCTGTTTTAAAAAAAAACTCTAAAGGAAATTCTTCAGGCTGAATGCAAGGAATTGACAGTAATGTGAATCCATAGGGAGGAAAAAGACCATTGGTAAATAAAATTTTGTAAATAATTATACAAGACAATATAATTGCACATTCATTCTCCCTTCTTTTGTTAACAGATTTAAAAAATATATCTGTGGTGCCTGGGTGGTTCAGTGTGTTGAGCAACTGATTCTTGATTTTTGCTCAGGTCGTGATCTCAGGGTCGTGAGATCAAGCCCTGCCTTGGGCTCTGCACTGCTGTGTGGTGGGAAACTGCTTGATATTCTCTCTCTCTCCCTCTTCCTTTGCCCCTCCCCTTGCTTGCATGCCTGCTCTCTCTCTCTCTCTCAATAAGTAAATAAGAAGTATACATTATATATGTATTAGTGAGACTACAAGATATAAACTGTAAACTTTATTACATGTGACAATGGTAAAAAGAAGACAGGTGAGAATAAGGTTGTATTGTAATGAGGAAATAACACTAGACAGTAACTTAGATACACATTAGGAAGTGAAAAGAAACAGTAAATAGAAGGTTAATACAACAAATTCTAGAAATATATACTTGCTCTCTCCTCTTCCTAACTTTACTAAATTTTATAAAATTATAAGCAATAATTATAAAAATGTGTTCATTATCATAATATATAGACATTATGTACATAACAACAGGGGCTGTATAGGATCAAAATACTTATCTCACTGGAGTTAATTTAGTTGAAATTAACTTAAAAGCATAGAGTTGAAAATCATTAAGAGAAATCATATTTTAAAACAAAAACTATCCTCCTAATGCTAAAGAAGTTGATAAATGAGGAACAGAACATAAAGGACATAACACACAAAGGAAAAGAGAACAAAAGAGTCAATGTAAATTCAGCCTTCTCAATAATATTAAATATAAATGAATTAAACAACCTAACTGAATGACAGAGATTTTCAGATTGGACTATAAAAAAGCAAGATCCAACTTATATACTCTCTATAGTAGAAATTCCGAAGACTGAGTATACAAGTAGATGGAAAGCAAAATGATAGGAAAAGGTATACTAGCCATATAGCAAACTGTAAAAAGCTGCAATGTCTATGTTAATATCAGATAAAACAGATTTCAAAGCAAGACATTTCATTAGAGATAAGGGGAATATATTATAATGAGAAAGGAATAAATCCTTCACAGAGATATAAAAATGATAAATCAGAATCAGAAGCCCAAAATATATGAAGGCAAACTTAACAGAATTCAAGGGACAAGTAGACAGTTCAATGATAATGGGTGGGGACTATCAAAGTCTCACTTTCAGTCACAGGGAACAACTTACTGGAGGATCAACTGGAATTCCTAGTCAGGAACAAACTGACTAGAGCTAACACACATCTACAGAACCCTGCACCAGACCCCAATGGAGGATGCTTTCTCCCAACAGGCATATGATACACTGTTCAAGGTGGGCCATCTGGTTAGCCATAAGAAAAGTCTCAATAAACTTCTAAAAGCTGAAATCATATAGAGTATTCTCTCTACAATAATGAAGCTAAATTAAAAGTCAGCCATCAATAGAAACTTGGAACATTCACAAATGAGTAGAAGTTAAACCAGATATTCTTGAATAACAAAAGGATCAAATTAAGAATCACGAGGAAAATTAGGGAATACTTTAAGATGCTTGAAAACAGAAGTACAACATACCTAAACATATGGAAGGCTGTGAAAGCAGTGCTTACAGGGAAATTGATAGTTATTAATGCCTATATTAAAAAAGAAAAAAAATCAGTAACCTAAATTTCTACCTTGAGAGATGAGAAACATAAACTGAGCCCCAAACCAGAAGATAGGGAAAAAACAATGAAGAATAGTGTGGAAATAAAATTTTAAAAAGAGGAAAAGAGACAAAGTCAACAAAATTAAAACTAAAATTAAATCAAAAAATTGAAATTGAAAACTTTTTCTTGTCAGATTAACAAAATGAACAACTTTGGCGAGACCAGCTAAAACATCAGCTGAAATCAGCAATGATAAAGATGTATTACAACTGATCTTACAGATCTTACATGAAGTAAGACTCACAAGGGAGTGCTCAGAACAGCTACCTGCCTACAAAGTAGATAAACTTAGACCCAATTGGAAACTACTTGGAAACACACAAACCACCCAGACTGACACAAAAGAAATACAAAGTTGGCATGGACCTGCAACAACTGAAGAACTTGGTCCATAAGTAAATCACACTGTGGCAATCTCATCATAAGCTCCACGGCTGGTGTGGCACCTCACAGCTGGGAGGGAACGCAATACCCAGAGATCTCCTTCAAGGATGAAGGGTCCAACCCCACTCTGGGCAGCCCGACTTGTAAATACTGGCACCCAAACCATCTGACTTCGATGAACAATGGGGCTTGTGCCCATGAGACCTTCAGGGTTATGGTGGACCAGAAAAATGGCTCTTAACAGGCTAGCCCACAGACTCAGCCAGTCCAGGAACCTGGACAGCCTTTTGAAAAGCACCCAGGTTTTCTGTGAAAGGGTCACATTTGCTATTCTTAGAATGTGAGTCTGAGGGCCAGGTACCTGCTGGAAGAAAACGCTGTAGGGACAGAGGCTCATAGGCACATCTTCTGCTTCTCCTTGCTTCTCTGAAGCCAGTGAGTACCATTTTTTTTCCTTTTCCAGGGGGCCATCATTACACTCCAGCTGGTTGGTATAATCTCACCTTGCTCAAGCTTCACAGCCAACATCTTTCTTTTTCTCTTTTTAAAACAGTTTTAGCTCTTTTCACTTTTTTCTTTTTTTCCCCTTTCTTCTCCTTTTTCCAGAGGGTGCCAAGTCTGTGTTGCTTCTCTTCTTTCTCCAGCCAGTAGGCCCATCTTTGTGCTCTTCCCCTGCTGTGCAGTATCTTCCAGAAAGAAGATTTTACAGGCGTCCAGTGCCCTAGTGTTTATGTCCGGTGACCAAACTTTTGTGACTGCCACCTCGGGGTCACCTACATTGCCTGCCTCTGGAGGCCAGGGACCTTGTGTTTCTGGGTCCTATGGTACTGTAACAGTGGAAGAGAGTTCTGGGCAGACTCCCAGTGCTCTGCTCAGATAGACAAAACACACCCTGCCTTTTGGAGAAAGGGGTCTATTTGCTTGTCCACAAGCTTTAGCCTCAGGAGCAAGCTTCTGTCATGCTTACAGAAATCTAAGGGGGTGTGTCCGAGGGAATGGAAGCCAGTGCACAACATCTTTGCAGTCTTCCCCGGAGAAAGGCATTTTCTAGAAAAGAGTTCAAACCCTTAATCTGATGCCCTGATTTTTGCAAACGCAGCAGATGGATGCTTCTTCAGTGGGAAATGCTGGATGTTACTTACATCTCAATAGGAAGATAAGTAAGCAGAGGTGTGACAGAGGTAAATGGAACTATAGACACAGAAGGAAGAGGGAAAGGCACAAAGGAAATGTCTGAATTAATAATTGTCAAGAATTTCTCCAAGTTCATGATAACATGGAGCCCCAGATTCCAGCAGCTCAGAGAATACCAGGCAAAACAGGCACCCAGAGCTTACGCAGGTACACTGGATTTGAAGTGCAGAAGATCACCGAGAAAGAAAAACCTTTAAAGAAATAAGAGGGGAAAAAAAATAACTATGTACAGAGAAGCAAGGGAAACATCATGCTGGACCTTTTCTTTAGAAATTGAACAAGCAAGAAGAAGAAAGTGAAATATTTAAAGTGTTGAAAGGAAAAATAAAAACAGAAACAAAAAGTCACCCACCTGGAATATTGTATCCAGCAAACTGATGCTTTAAAGGTGAAGGGAAAATACTTTCTCCCACAAACGAAAATCAAGATTTTTTTTTTTTTTTTTTTTTTGCCAGTGGACCTGCCTTGCATGAAATATTAAAATAAATTCTTTAGGAAAAAGGAAAATATTGGTCAGAAACTTGGACTACAAAAATAAAGGAAAGGCTCTAGAGAAGGAAATACAGACAAAATCTCTTATTTCTCTTACTCTTTTTAAATTTTTTATTTTGATTTTTTAAAGATTTTATTAATTTATTTGAGAGAGAGAGCATGAGTGGGAGAAAGGGCAGAGGGAGAGGGGGAAGGAAGCTCCCTGCTGAGCAGAGAGCCCACAGTGGTCTGGACCCCAGGACCCTGCGATCATGACCTGAGCTGAAGGCAGATGGTTAACTCACTGAGCCACTCAGGCACCCATCCTCTTATATTTAATCAATTAACAAAATAACAGCTTCTTCAAATTACTAGTAATAGGATCTAGGAGTAATCAGTAGAAATTCAGGGAAGCTCCTTTTTACAGAAATCTGTTCAAAGAATCTAGGTCAGCCATTCACATGTTTACTCCTCATTTTTGCCTAAAATTTTCTCACCTCCTAACTTATGCCCATGAAACATATTCAGGCTTTCTACAGAGGCTCACCTTCCTATTCTTCTATTTACTTAAAACATGGGCTCGGCTCTCAACCTACTTCTATTTGTCTAGAAATAAAAGGCTGCCCCTTGAAAAGGGCATGTGTATTGTTCTTATCTGTTTTACTGAGGCTGCTGTAGATGAAGGTATCAAAAAATATCACTCTCAGTTGATATAAAAGATTGTTATTTCCTCGGTCACTCTCTTCTATGGGAATTTCTCTAACTATAAGGCATCAGTGATCTTCTAATTATCATCTGAAACTGAAGGTAGGAGAAACTCATCCTGGGGAAAATGGGATTTGCTCCTTAGATTTTTTCCATGAGGGAGAACTGGCATCTAGATACATCTAGATACAAGATGGCATCTTGTACAAGATACAACTGGCATCCAGATACAAGAGTTGACCCTGGAAAATTGAACACAACCTGTGGAGTGAGGGGCGTTACTGTAAACCAGCTTTATCTCATCTTGCCATCTTCATGCTCTTTTACTGCATCAAATGGGCCTTTCTCATTGCCTACAGATATCATAAACAGACTGCTCACTCAGATCTCCTCCAACTCAAACACTGTGAGGGTGAGGGTGTTTTGAGATCCCACTGGCATGGGTCTGGACTTTGGTTTTCTCTGTGATGAGACCACATCATGGTCTCCATGATTCCCCAGATGATACCCAGCAGAGAAATTCTAATCAGGTACAACCAATCCACCCAAACCCCAACCCAATTCATATGAATTCCATCAGGCTGCTGTTAAAAGTACTCCCCTGATTCTCTATAAGTCAGGGACTTCTTACTTTAAAAAACTTGCAAATTTCTCTTAAATTAAAATTTTATAGATAACTGAAAATACAGGCAGAGTCAAATGTTCTCATGTTGCATTTACAAGACAGGCAGTCCCACTGGAGCAAATGGAAGAAACACTGGACCAAGTGTCATCCCGTGTCAAAGTGTGGTAACGACAGATCAATAAACATTCAAGAAGCATAAAAATCCTACATGTGTATGTACACACCTTCATATATCTGTACATACACACGTGTCTCTGCACATGCACACACAGTCACGCTTGACTAGTACACATGCTTAAAGACAGGTGGTCACAGCCAATGGCTTCCTCAAGCAAGAGCTCAAGAGACTGATATATGTATAAATTTTGTTCACTGAAGAACTGTCATGTCTGCGATTTGACTTCAGATTTTTATCTGCAAAAGGCTTTTTGTCCCCAAGCCCCATCATTACCATACATGACAATAGCTGCCTTCCTTTGCCAGCACCTGTGCTGGTACCATCTTCTGATGGCACTGGAACTGGTGCAAGAGACCTGGCCCACCCTTGCTCAATTCCATGGTTGCTCAAGACTGGTCCAGCTGAGTGAGGCATGGTTCCACTCATTCTCTCCATAAAATAACACACGGTCAAAGTACTTTGTGGAATTGTGATTCTCCCCAAAATTTGTTGACCTAATCCCTAGTATCTCAGAAAGCCACCTTGGAAATAGGGTATTGTAGATAGAGTTAAGGTGAGGTCATGTGGGGGTGGCATGGGCCCCCTAATCCAATATGACTGGTGTTTTGATAGAGAGGGGATTTGGATACAGAGGCAGATATGCACATAGGGAGAATTTCATGTGAACTTGTAGGCAGAGATTGGGGTGACACGTCTACAAACCAAGGGGCACACAAGATTGCTAACAAACCACCAGGATCTAGGAGAGACACTTGATATAGATTTCCTCCAGCAGACTCAGAAGGAACCAGCCTTGCCGACAACTTGATCTTGGACTTCTAGCTTCCAGAAATCTGAGAAGATAAATAAATTTATTTTTACTTGCTTCCTTTTTAAAGCAAACGAGGTAGCTAGCTAGAGACAAGATAAGGAAAATGGTGTCCAAATGATCCTGCTGGTGTGTGGGTAGGTGTGCTGGTTTGTGTAAGGGAGGAAATGGCTTGGTGTCTGGCTTACCTCTGAAGTAGGATTGTGTGCAGGAAAAGGTGAGAAAAGAAAGCATATTGGATTTATCTTTTTCTCTATGTTGAGTTCATATTATCAGTATTAACATCACATTACATTATATTTTAAAAATCCTTAATTATCATATTTGCATGATAAATAAAAGCTACTGAAAATGGGCACATGACAGTTCTTACGTTGAGAAGTATATTCGAAGAATCTGCTTTCCTCCTTACTGAGAGAAATGTTAAGATGCGAAATATTCAAGCTATTCTACAGAAGTAAAAAAGCTTCCTGACCTAATGATTCGCTTCAATTTTCCACTTTAGTTGCAGTGCTGAAATTTTCATTGCCAAAAGGTATACATGTTCCAGTTGTTAAGTAGAAAACCACAGGCCCAAAATGATGTCACTTACCTTAGGGACCCAAGTCAGTCAGTGGAGTCTTAAAACCTCCCCTAAGCACAGTATCAGCACTACCCTCCCCCTCCCACCCCTGCCCTTTCACCAAGCAGACTAGAATTTCCTGGTCAGCACTAGGAGATAATTCCTCCATAGACCCCTTCTGTTCCCCTTGGAGGGTGAGCGCCCCTGAAACAATGCATTCCTTGCTAATAAATTCCTTTTTTTCACCCTCTCTTTGCCTGTAAAAACCTCCCATTCTGCAGAGTTCTATGGAAGTCTCTTCTGCTTGCTCCCGATGGGGGATGGGGACACTGTCCTTGTCATGAATCATTTAACACAGTTAACTGGTGCTTTACATTTACTCAGCGGAATTTTGCTTTTTTCACACAAGTGTTTAGGTATCTGTTGATAACTGATCATTCCTACTCTTATTTTTAAGTGCCTAAGAAGTTTTTTATGTCAACCCTAAAAGCTTCTTTTGTTGGCTTTTAATTCTATAGCAAAATTTCAAAAATAAAACAAAGGGAAAATAAAACCCTGAAGTTATTGAAATAAAATGGTGGTTCTCCTGTATTTAATAATACAGTGTAGAAACAACATTCTTAAAAACTCTACACTAACCTAAGACAATTTGAACACAAATGAAAAAGAAAAATTGGAATTGCTAATTAAAAGTGGGCTTTTCTTTTCTTTTTATAATTTTTTAATTAACCATATAATGCATTATTAGTCCCAGGGCTACAGGTCTGTGAATCCCCAGGTTTACACACTTCACAGCACTCACCATAGCACATGCCCTCCCCAATATCCATAACTCCACCACCCTCTCCCTACCCCCCTCCTCACCTGAAATCCTCAGTTTGTTTTGTGACACTAAGAGTCTGTTATGGTTTGTGTCTCTCATGATAAAAATGGGTTTTGTTTTAACAGGAACATCATTCATCAGTGTACGTTCCAGTCAGTGCCTTTACATTAGGTTATTTGAAAATAGGCTAAGAAATGCATGTTTACCAGTTTCTCAAAGTTCAGCCTTATATGGATGAAAATGTCAATGCATATATTCTTTGCCAAGAATGAGAAATGCACCTTTTAACTTTTAAACTACACTTTTAAAAACACGAATATATATTGAGGAAAGATTCATTGCCTGGTAGGTCAAGTGGTATTAATTCCTTTAGATTTGCTTCTTTTTAGGTATACATCCTCTTGGAAAATCCACTTTTGATGCTTAACACTGGATGACAACTGCCACTATAAACTAAAGATTTTTTTTATTAAATTAACAGAGTATATAACTTTCTTACACTTTCAAAGATGTACTCCTGAAACAGCAAGCAATATTTCTGAAATGACAAGTGAATGGATATTATATTGCATTCAGCCATAAACAACTTCACAGTCCAAATAAAATCTACCCTATAAATTTTGTATTAAAATTGAGTGTCTGTTGGATATTTATATTTTCCCCAGAACGACTAAGGACATTTTTTTCTGCTTCTATGATTGAGAGTTATATTAATCGTACAAGGATTATCAATTTTTAGGTTCATACAATAATATTAAAACTCTGTCTAAAAATCTCATTGAAGGTATTGTCACCTAAGGCTCTCTGGTTTTTGAGGTGGACATAAACTATTAGCCAGTAATGGATGTCTGTGTTGTGCAAGTGAGTGATTTGTTTCTAGGCTCAGTAAAAGGAGTCCACAGAGAGAGAGGGATGAGATATGTGATATCTGGGATAATGGATGGGGCACATTTTCAGAGTTGGCAGGAGGAAATGATGAAGAGAACTGTGTGTGGAAAAGGCAGGCATCGTTGGAGATCTCCCTTAGGAAGAGGAGCTACTGTGAAAGGAGACCAGAGAGCATTTTGAAGTTGGAAGAATGGAGTTTGTGGAAACACTTGCAGGTCCGTGCTCATCTAAGGACATCCGGGAGCAAGGAAGGTCATAAGTTGGAGGATATGAAGATGATGTCACTGGAATTACTAGGGAATTTATAAAGAAAAAGAAAAACACAACAGAGACTGACTTTCATGTGTTCAGCAAAACTGTGGCAACAGATGATACTAGAAATTATAAATTTGCAGAGGACTGAACTTGCTGCAGTTGATATCTTTTGGCATTTTTACCAGAACCCTAGAGAGGAGAGACAGGGGGTCACTCAGGTTTGGGGACTGTCATGATAGAAACATCCAGAAGTCAGCAGATGAAGGACCCTACGTGAGACAGTCATCGCTACCAAAGTCCTGGCTGGAGATCATGGCAGTGGATGAAGAAGCCCAGGAGAATGGAGAGACCCCCACGGGCAACCTGTCAGAAGAGGCTGGAGGCAGTTTGGCGGAAACAACTGGAAGGGGAACAGGAAGCTTCTGCCCACAGGAGCCCTCTTGAATGTGGATGAGATTAAGGTGGTTCAGCCTGAGTTTGGAATGAAGTGTAGGTCGAGGTTATTGAGATAAACCCTATCAAGGACTATGCTATTTCAACCAAAAGATTTCCTCCATATGATTTAACCTAGCTGTGTACCTTATCCTTGAGTTTTGAAAATCTTCATTAACCGTCTTGCTTACTTAGCATGCTTCAGAGCTCAAGGAGGCAGATGTCCCCTGTGGCGATGTCCCTCCATCACGCTGAAGCTACGGTTATTTCCTATGACTCTGGTTATTTCCTATTTGCTGTTCCTACTCTTTGGACTGGGCATTCTCTCCCGGGGGGGAGAGAATATTACAGCTGTGGCTTGTGTCTAAGGAGCATAAAGCGAGGCACAAAAGTCTCTCATTCAGGCTGCATTAACGTAATCAGACTTCACTCACGAACCACAAGGACCATCTTTCAAGATGGTCTATGTTCATTAATCTGTTTATTTATTTATTTATTTATTATTTATTTATTTATTCCAAATCAGTTCCATTTTTAAGTTAACTGTAGGAATGAATTGGGCCTATAGCAGCAGAGACCAGCCTTTCTCTGTGGTCATTCTGATGTCTCCTTATGTTGATGGTCATGAGCAGCGGGTACAGCTGATTTATTCCAGGAGATGACTCATCGCTATTTGGGTTCTGATCATCCTCTTATGTTCACAACGTTTGACAAGCACATCAGTGATGAAAAACAATAATGGGCTTTTATTAATGGGGTGTATATTAGTGGTGGGTGCAAACAACGGCAGCCTGGTCCTTTCAGGCATGTGATACTGGATGACTCTCAAAGCCAAAGTCAATGTTGTTCCCCAGGAGCCATAACTCTTATGTTCCCTTTAACTATTAATACAGTTACTTAAATTGTTCTGGCTCTATCCCATGCGCAAAGGTATATACAACAGTCCATCAGATAGTTTAATCCATAATCCTTCATTGATATTCAAAACTCCTGGAAGAGCAGAACATGGAGTCCTGCCAGTCCCCTGGCATTCCCTGAGGCTGCTCTACATAAAAAATTAAGCAGCCTTTTAAAAATGCAGCAGTGTGCTGCAATGGCTTCCTGAGATGCATTATTTCCCTTTCCCAGGGAGGGCTTGAGCAAATTTCCAATAAATCAAAAAGTTGGGACAAACCCTCATACTATTTCATTATAATAATCCCAAGCATTCCAGATCTTTCTTTGTTCCAAGGAAGCCACTTAGACACAGAGAGAGGGTGTAGTGCCTGCCTGTAGCTTGAACACCGAGAGTTCCTTACGCTTGGAGTTGGGTTAAAGAGGACTGCACGTTAAACAGAATCGGTTTCACTGGTAAATCACATTATATGACGGGGGAGCTTAACCACTTCCTTAGATTTTCATATTTGTTTTCATAAAGGTCGAAGCACTGTTTGGGGTTTTAAATATATATATATATAAAGAAAATAGGGACTATTTTCCCTTTTTTTTGAATTTTTTAAAATAC
>NW_026739494.1:0-39201 GCF_022355385.1 Mustela nigripes
AGCTGCCCACTGAATAGTTAGGAATGGCCATCCTTCTTGCCTTGGGGTGAGCACTAGTTTATGAAGTGCTAGCGACCAGGTCTCAGACCTGATGTGCACTGGGGTTCCCAAAATGGCTTGGATTCAAGGCCAGCTTCTCCCTGACTCACTGGGAGGCGTCTGGAAGATCAGCGACTTTATAGACTCATGTACCTGGCAGCCAGTGTTCACCTGGGCCCTGTTATCCTGGCCCAGCCCCTCTCGTTGCCTGCACCAGAAAAACGGGTTCCAAGCACTCTGGACCTGCAGGGCTCTCGCTCCACACTGACATCTTGGCTGGGGAGTTCTTTGTTGTGGGGGGCTGTCCTGGAGCACTCCCTCCATCTTGTGCCCTCTGGGGGAAAGGCTGGGTAGGCACCCCTGCCCTGGAGTCCATGCCATCTCCCCCCAGCTTTGCCCCTCACAGGGTTTACTGTGTCCAAAGCCCAATCTCCCAACAGGAGCCTCCCTCACCAGCAGGCCTGTCCTTCAGGACCTGGTATGTCCATCTGTGCTCATTGCTGTTGATCCAAATGACATTTGAACCTCTTCTCTTGAAACACTCCCACGTTCTCCAGGAAGATGAGTGGCTCTGACCACCATCCATGGGGATGTGAGGTCTCTGCTGGTGGGATATGGTGTCCTCATGCTGTTGGGGGCACAGAGCAGGTGGGAAGTCCTGCTGGGCGCTCACCACATTGTGCCTCTGACCCATTTAGATGATTTTAGAGGACATTCCTCTGTGCTTTCCTCACACAAGTTTCTCTTAGACCTGCTCCATGGGGACCCCTAGCTCTGCCTTGCACCTTGAGACGTGGTCTCTTTATCGGCAGTCAGGGAACCCTTCAGTTTAGCTCAGCTGCTGGCACTTGCCTCCTGGTGCCAACCTGGTTTCTTGGTGTATCTGGAAACTCATTGTGGTGTGCCTGAATCTCACCACAAGGAGGGGGTCATCGGCAGTTTTATTTTATTCCTAATGGGTTTTATACATTTGTATTTAACTTTCCTGTTTTGATCTCCTAATGAACTTGTGGCCCTTTGTAGATTCAACTTTTGTGAAGTGGTAATTATACTGTATTTATTATTATTAGATGCTGAAGTTATCACTGATTGACAGTGGTGGTTTGTTTACATTTTGTTCCTTTGTCATTTTCATCCCTCAGACACTTTTGAAAGCATCTTATTTTCTAGCAACAGCAGAATATTCCAGAGCCATCTTGATTTTTCTCCAATCTCAAGTTAATGGAAGTTATTGTCCTCTAAGAGTCCTGGTTCTGAGTATTAGAGATGAATATCTGAGTGTCAGAGGTGCAAGAGGGTACCCACCAGACTAAAGGAAAGTCCTGTTGCTTTGGACTACTTTTAGAAGTGTCAGAGTCAGAAAGTACATCTTTTTTTAAGGTTGGTGTTCACATTGACTTTGAGTATTTCGATGCTATATACTCAGCTATCCTTGCAGTATGTCATGTCTTGGGTGTCTAAGACTTCTCTTCCACACTGGAAGTCCTTAGCTCAGCCCTCAATGCTCTCAGCCCCAGAGGAGGGCAGGTGAACTAACTGAAGTCACAGAGCTGGGAGTTGTCAGTTACCCTTGAAGCGTAACAAAGCAGGGGAAAACCTAGGGACTTAAAACAAGTGATTTACCCTTTCTCAGTGTTCTGTGCATTTATTGCTGAGGTGTAACTTTGGCTTCACGGGAGTCATCTGGGGACACTCATCGGCCCTGATTCCTTTTAGTGGGAGAAGCAAGAGAGTTGCCTTTTGGAACAGAAAAACCAGTCTGAGGAAGAAACAAGAACTCCTTGCTCTGCCTTTAAGGCCCTACAGGACAGGCTATCGTGCCATCCTCAAGTTTGCCCTACTCCAGTGCCTTTATACTTGCTGCTGTCTCTGCTCGCAGGGCTCTTTCCCTAGACCTTTGCAGTTGGCATTTTTAAAGAAATTTTATTTATTTTTTAGAAATTGCTATACCCATCATAGCTTAGACTCACAAGAGTCACATGCTCTACCAGGTGCCCCTGTGCAGTTGGCATTTTTTTTTTAAATCAGTTAGAGCTTAGTAAAGTTTCATCCTCTCTTCTAGGGCCTTTCTTGTTCCTCCATCTTACCTTACCCTACATTTTCCTGGGGTAGTCCCTGTCAGTTCACTGTGTTTAATTTCTCTTGCTCATTTGTTTGTTCTGTTGTTTATTTATGTCTCTGCCTCTACAATGCAAATTTCCTGAGAACAGGACCTTTATCTGTCTTGCTTTTCACTGTATTCTTGGTGCCTAGAAAAATCCCTAGTATAAAAGGAAGGAACAAAACGTCATTTGTTGAATGGATGATGAATCGTTCATGCACTGAGGGGGGGAGGAAGGATGACTGGATGAGGCACAGAGGATTTTTGAAGCAGTGAAACTACTCTGGATGAGTGCATTATGGTGGATACATATCATACACATTTGTCCAGACCCACTGAGTGTACAGCACAGGAGTGAACCCCAATATAAACTGGACTTGGGGCAATTATGGTGTGTCATTGTAGGTTTAGTGTACCCTGCTCCTCTCTTGTGCAGGATGTTGGGGGAACTCTCTGTACCTCCCTCTCAATTTTTCTGTGAACCTAAGGCTGCACTAAAAAAGAAAGGTGGTTTTTTTTTAATAGTGTACGTTCATCAGAAGGAAGGCTGAACAGTATAGACGTGTATAAAATCCAAAGGATTACATCCACGCCTCCTGAACCCCAGGCCCTTTCTGTTTATATCTGCGCCTTCTGTGTTGACTGGCTGGGTGGCTGTGGTACCTTTCATGGGAAAGATGAGATCGAGAGGAGGCATGGGGACATTGACCTACGGTGCCCAAGGCACCTCTCAGACCAGTGAGTGGGAAGTTGGCTTTCCACATCTGGATCTGGGCTGAGCTGGAGACCTCTGTTGAGGGAGCAGCACCAACACATCGTTGTTACTTCAGGCACAGGCCTGGGGGAGGTTCAGACACAGGCTGTGGACACAAGAGAGGGGAGGAGAGTCTGGAGTGTCGGTGCTAGAGGTCAGTGAGGAGGAGAAGCCACAGCAAGAAAAGGGGTTCCTTTAGTGGGGGAAGCAACAGTTGTCTTTTGAAAACTGAAAAGGGACAGTAGGACACCAGGGGAGTAGGACGAAGTGAAGCATGCATGGAAACCTGGGAAGGGCCATTAGGAAGGACAGAGAATTTCAGATAATTAAGGAATCCGTTTTCAGTATCCAGTTTCACTTGATCTGCTAAATCTGGTAGCCCAAAGCCAGGAGGAGAAGGCTGTGACATCCCTGTCAGCCTTTCCACAGTGGTGCTGTAAAGGCCAGGGAAGCCTGTGGACCTGTACTACTTGTGAGCCCCGAACCAGTTCCCCAGCTGGGACTACTGTAGAGGCTGGACTGGCCCTTGTGGTTCTTACTGTCACAGGAAGTGCCTCAGCAAAACCCATCAGAGAATTGTGAAGAACAAGCTTTCTTACAGGTCCTGGGGGGACACTGCATGCCTCAGGCCCACATAGCCACACAGTGTGGTCTCAGGTAGAGAGAGGGAGGGGGCGAGGACATAGGGCCAGCCTTTCCTTGGGTGGGACAACTGGGGTTTCTTGGGTTCACTGTTTATCGGATGCTTTAAAACCCAAGAGCAAGAATCAGGGTGAGGGAGGAGAAGTGGGGTCTCTCAGGCGGTCAATGATCTAGGTAACCTAGGATCTGCTAAAGGGGGAGCTCCATGGGTGCAGTAGCCTGGCTTTTGGGTGGTCTGCTAGTAGCTGTGTCATACAGCTGGGTTCACAGAGGTCTTTGTTATGGCTGCCTTAGCAATCAAAGGCTTCATGTCTGGCACACACTACAAGGGAGTCTCAAGGAGCCTCAGGAGAAACAGAGTCAGCCCCAGAACCATTAACATAGCCTTTATTCTAGAGTACTGAACACTGGAAGGGTCCCAAAGAGCATTCTAACTTGGAGAAGGAGGGTGGAGTGTTTTATGGGCTCTAGCAGGAAGGTATTGGTTAGAATTCCCCTAAACTTAGCAGGAAGAGGGCAGCCCCAGTCCAGCCAGTTTCAGAAATGAGAGCAGGCCATCGTTCTTGAGAGTCAGCAGCTCTTTCAGACAGTATGGACTTTATCAGGAGGGATGAAAGGAACAAGAGCTAAAGTCACATGTAGGAGGGGCTAGGGGCACACTGCAGGGGCAGGGATGTGGGGGAGGCCATGGTGGGCAGGTCTTAAATCCTTGAGAGTGTCTCATGCCATGCTGAGGTTTGGGGGAATTGTTTGGCATTGTGCAGGTGGCCTTGGCAAGGGCCACTTATGCAGGGAGGAGATGGATGGCTGTTGAGCACAGAGGAAGGACACAGAGACAGTGGGGATGTGTCTCTTTCATTGTGTTCTGAAGGGGAGGAGGAAATGGGGTGCAAGCTAGAGGGTGGCTTGAGGGAGATTCTAGAACAAGGTCCTGTTGTCACCAGATGATCCTGGAGAGGTAAAGGGGAGAAACTGAAAAGGCAGGAGAGAGGAGACCTTTGTGAGCCCTGGTCCTTGCAAGGGCTGAGATGGGCTCTGGAGCACAGACGAGAAGCTGGTGCTCCTCATGTCCTTTACTCTGTGTTTCCTCTGCTATGTGATGGGGGCAGTAATAGACCTTATTGAGACTTGCGAGGCTAAGAGAGATGTGAAGGACCACTGCATTGGTCATGGGGAGCTGTGTCTATTATTATTATTATTATTATTTTTTTTTAAGAAATTATGGATCTGGTACTTCAGGGGCTCAGGGACCACCCTGCCCTGCTCTACTAATTGTCCTTCCTTCCTAGGTTTCCAGGGGAGCCACATAGCAGAGCAGAATGGGGACTTGAGACCCTATTGACAGTTTTTTATGTGGTTCCCAGTGATGGTCGTACTGGGGCTGTTCCTTCCTCTGTTACCTGCTTCCGTGCTATCACCAGGCCTCCCATGGAAGCCTGGCTCACTTTACCAGGACTGCTGTACAGACTGTGATGAATTTAAAGAGAGTGGTTGGTTTGCCTCAAGGGTTCAGGCTTTGAGGGTTTAGGGCAAGAAAGCCACTGGGAAACTAGAACAGGGGTCTTAGTCCTAACGAATGACCTGGGTCTGGACCAGCCGGGTGAGGGTGGCTCCTTTCGGCGGCAGGGGATCAGGATGGGGGGGGGTGGTCAGGGTGGGCCCTGTAACCTGCTGTGGCAAGAGGAGCAGACCTTTCCCATCCCACTGCTGGGCTGCTACAAAGCCTTTAGGAAGATGGAGTCATGCTGCAATAAGTTGTTCCCATTGTTTGTTTGTTGTGGGTTCTTGCCTTTTTGAGCTGAGCAAAGCCTGCCTTGGCCCAAGTTCTGTAGGCTTGTGTGTGTGTGTGTGTGGAAGGTTTCTACCTTCTAAAGTGTCCCTGAAGACGTGAGGCCTCCCCTGTGCCCTGTTTACTCACTGCTCACTCAGACTGTCCTCACAGGCCCAGTGTCTCTGCTGACTTTAAGAAACCTGCTGCACATATGATCTCCCTGATATGAGGAAGTGGTGATACAACATGGAGGCTTAAGTGGGTAGAAGAAGAATAAATGAAACAAGATGGGATTGGGAGGGAGACAAACCATAAGTGACTCTTAATCTCACAAAACAAACTGAGGGTTGCCGGGGGGAGGGGGTTTGGGAGAAGGGGGTGGGATTATAGACATTGGGGAGGGTATGTGATTTGGTGAGTGCTGTGAAGTGTGTAAACCTGTTGATTCACAGACCTGTACCCCTGGGGATAAAAATATATGTTTATCAAAAAAAAAAAAAAAATTAAAAAAAAAAATTAAAAAAATTAAAAAAATTAAAAAAAAAAAAAAAAAAAAAAAAGAAACCTGCTGCACGCAGTGCTGGGGCCCTGTCCCCCGGTAATGGTGGCCTTGGGCTGCTTGTGGCTACAGGTTAAAACATCGACTTGTCCCTGCTGAGTTCTTCCGTCCGCTCTTCCTGCCTATAAAATCCTGTGGAAAAGGCTTTACCAGCACCTGGGTGGACTATCAAGGATGACATGAGAAGCCATGAAAATTACATCCATTATATATGGACAAGTATATACATTTTATTAAATAAAACAAGCCAGGATCTATAACCTTGACTAAAAAAAATAGCATGCATGAGTTTGTGTGTATGTTTGTGTACTTTGGAAAGATACACACTAGATTTAGTGTTAGTTATTAGGGGGGGGCAGTAAAATTGTTGATTTAAATTTCCATATTTATACCTTTTTTGTGATTTCTAAATTGCATTTCTTAAGAACACGTTAGTTTTGTATTAAAAAACAATGAGGCGATTTTTATTTTGGAGCAGAATAGGTGGATTGTGGCGGTCATATCGTCAGATTGGACACAGCAGTAAAGTGAGTTGGTCCCACAGCCTGGCTGAACATGAGTACACTAATGTCGGGCTGATGAAACCAGACATGAATAAATGAGAGCATGACTTTACTGATCTAAATTGCCAAGTAATCAGACACTATTGTTTAGGACTGTGCCCCTAGGCACTCCTGTTTAGGACGACACTCATAGTTGGTAACACTAAGGAAGAAATGAAACGGCAGCTGAGGAGTGGTTCTCTCCAGTTTGGACAGTGGTCATCTGTGATAAGGAATAGAAGCTGTTACTGGACAGGGGCTCAGAGAGTTTGGGAAGCTATAGTCTGCCTCTTGACCTTATTCCATAAATAATTCATGAATATTTTTTACGGACATCCAAATCACGTACCATAAAATTCACCCCTTCAAAATGCATAATTCAGGAGAACAGAAATACATGTTCATACAAAGACTTGCATACATATGTTCATAGCAGTATTATTTGTAAAAGCCAACAAGTAAAAAAAAAGTTCAGGGGCGCCTGGGTGGCTCACTGGGTTAAAGCCTCTGCCTTCGGCTCAGGTCATCATCCCAGGGTCCTGGGATCAAGCCCCGCATCGGGTTCTCTGCTCAGCGGGGAGCCTGCATCCTTCTCTCTCTCTGCCTGCCTCTCTGCCTACTTGTGATCTCTGTCTGTCAAATGAATCAATAAAATCTTTAAAAAAAAAAAAGTTCAAATGTCCTAATGAATAGGCAAACACAATGTGGTCTGTTCATACAGTGGAATATATTTCACTGGTATATGAAACTTTGTTCCTATATATAGCTCTGTGCTCTCCTACTTTGTGCTCCTACTGTCATACAAATTACATATTTAGTTACTGTGTACCCATACGTAGTGATTTGTCATTATTGAGTTATGCAGTTGTCTTTGAATTAGATGAGAGAAAAAAGAGTTACTAATAAAATTGCAGAGAGAGTCAATTATCATATGGTTTCACTTATTTGTGGAGCATAACAAATAGCATGGAGGACATGAGGAGATAAGAGAGGAGAAGGGAGTTGGGGGAAATTGGAAGGGGAGGTAAACCATGAGAGACTATGGACTCTGAAAAAGAATCTGAGAGTTTTGAAGGGGTGGGGGGTGGGAGGTCGGGGTACCAGGTGGTAGGTATTATAGAGGGCACGGATTGCATGGAGCACTGGGTGTGGTGCAAAAATAATGAATATTGTTATGCTGAAAATAAAAAATAAATTTTAAAAATGCATTTATGCTGTTTTTTATATTTGCCTATGTAGTTATCTTTACTCACGCTCTTTATTTCTTTATGTGGATGCAAACTACTATCTGGGTCCTTTCCTTCAGCTTGAAGGGCTTTTGATTCTGAAGGGGAGATATGCTATTGGCAAATTCTCCTGGTTTTTGTTCACTTGCAAATCTATTACTCTGCTCCTTCCAGAACTCTTGGCTGGCAGTCTTATTCTTTTTTTTTTTTTTTAAGATTTTATTTATTTATCAGAGAGGGGGGAGAGGGAGCACAGGCAAACAGAATGGCAGGCAGAGGCAGAGGGAGAAGCAGGCTCCCTGCCGAGCAAGGAGCCCAATGTGGGACTCGATCCCAGGTCGCTGGGATCATGACCCGAGCCGAAGGCAGCTGCTTAACCAACTGAGCCACCCAGGCGTCCCGGCAGTCTTATTCTTTAAGCACTTTGAGTATGTCATCCTGCTGCCTCTGGCCTCCATGGTTTCTGATGAGAAGGAACCTGTTAATCTTCTTGAGGAGTCCTGGTCCATGAAGAGTGACTCCTCCCTGCTTTTAAGATTCTCTGTGTTTGACTGTTTGATTATGGTGTGCCTTGGCATGGATTTCTAAATTTATTCTACTTGGAATTTGTTGAGCTTCTTGACTATGGAAATTTTTCTGATCATGTTTGGAAAGGTTTGGCCCCTTCTGTCTTCAGATATTCTTTTGGACCCCTTTACTCTCCCTTATCCCTTTCTGAGACTCCTGTTAGGCAAATGTTGGTTTGCTTGATGACGTCCCACAGGCCTCTGAAGATTTGTTCTTTTTTCTTCATCCTGTTTATTTCTGTTCTTCAGATTGGATAATCCGTGTTGATTTATCTTTCTGTTCAGTGGTTTCTTATTCTCCCTGCTCAGATCAGCTGTTGTGCTCCTTGAGGGAATTTTACAGTTTGGCTGTTAAATTTTACAACTCCAGAATTTCTATTTGGTTCTTTTAAAATGTTTTTATCTCTTTATTGATATTCTCTATTTGGTTAGACTTCCTTTTCATACTTTCTTTGGTTCTTCAGGCATGGTTCCTTAAATTCTTTGTACATATTAAAAATAGCCAATTTAAAGTTTTTGTCTAGTTAGTCCAATGTCTGGTCTGCCTCAAGATATTTTTTTATTAATTGCTTTCTTCCCTGTGCATAGGTCATAGTATCATGTTTTCTTGCATGTCTCCTATTTTTTTGTTGAAAACTGGACATTTAAAATTCTGTAACGTGGGGCGCCTGGTTGGCTCAGTTGGTTAAATGTCCAACTCTTGGTTTCATGATCTCAGGGTCCTCGGATTGAGCCCCACATTGGCCTCTTTGCTCAGTGGAAAGCCTACTTCTCCCTCTTCCTCTGCCTGCTGCTCCTCCTACTTGAGCGCTCTCTCTCTCTCTCTTTCTGAGTGTATGTGTGTCAAATAAATAAATAAAATCTTTTATAAAAATTTCATAATGTGACAACTCTAGAAATTAGATTCTCCCCTCTGCTCAAGGTTTCTTAGTGACTTTAATGAGTGACTTCTTTAGTTTGTATTCTGTGTTGTACAGGGCCACTGAAGTCTCTGCTTGTGGTCAGGTAATGCTTGACTAGAGATCTCTTTGAATGCCCTATGTGGAACTGCTGAACCTCCCTGTCTTTGCCTGGAGGCTCTGTGTGCACGTTGGGGCACATCTTCAGCACAGGGCCTGGGAGGGGACAGCTCTGCCTCAGCCCTCACTTTCTGCTCCTGCAGAGCCTCCAGAGCAGCTGGAGGGTAGAGCTTCAGGCCTTTTCAGCTATTTCCTGAGCAGATGCCCAGCTCAGTAAGAGTGGCCTTCTAGATCCCAGGAAGTTTTAGAAACTTTGCAGAATTTTCAAAGACATCTCAGCAGCTTTTCCTTTTATGCTTTTTGGTTGGTGTATTATTTACCCCAGCTATTAGCCACTACCTCAGGCAGCTGTGGAGTGCCTGTAATTGTTTTCAAGAAATGTCTCCGAGGGAAGGGGCTTTTTACACTGAGTAAATTATGAGTCCAGTGAAATACAGATAGTTTGTAAGTGGCAGTTTCCAGTGAACCACCTGCTAGGTCAAAGGAGGACAATTTTTTGAGAATGAGGCTTTGAAAGATCTTGAGCCCATTCTGTTCTCTCTGGGCTGTTGGTTTTTAAGGCTGCTGCAGAACCAGAGAGTAGGGGGTGGGACAAAGGCACAGTTAAAACATCATGAATACCCATGTTGCTGTTCTTGCTAAAGATTCAGCAATTTTTTCTTGAATAGATACTCCTTGCATTGCTGCAAGCCTTTGATTAATTTACAGAGTTCTGAAAAAGTGGATTTTGACAGTTTTTGCTAGCTTTCTTGTTCTTTTATGGAGGAGAGAATTTTCAGTTCCCTATATCACCAGTTTTACTGACTCTAATTCATAAATACTTAGTGCTATCTTTTATAATGTGTTTTTTCCCCCTCAAACATATGCATATTAAATTAAAAAAAAAAAACAACTTTAAATTGGGGTTGCAGGAGACCATGTGGAGCAGTCGCTGAGTGAGGGGCTGCTCGACAGAAGGGCTTGAGGGCTTACCGGGCATCAGCCCCAGAGGGGTCAGGAACTCTATCAAACAGTCCCTGTTGCTTTGTGTCTTCCAGGTTACGGCTGCCAGGGGCTCAGTTCTGCTCACATGGATGGGACAGAGACCCGGCAGCGTCGGCCAGAGGAGCTGGTTCTGCCACACACCCTCAGTCCTGGAAGACTCCCTGCAGCCTCAGAAGATGGACCTCTGAGTGTGCCTGAGAGCCAAAGGGCAGTCTCTAAACCACTGGGGGCTGAGCTCAGCAGGGAGACTGCCTTATCCATTGGCCTTCAGGTGATAGTCCCCTTCGTGTTTGCTGGACTGGGACTCTCCGGGGCTGGTGTACTTTTGAACTATTTCCAGGTAAGAAGGAACTAAATGGTAATAGTGCTGTTGGTGGCATTGTTGAATGTCGTCCCTAAAGTTGAGTCCAGCTTGAGGGACAAGGGGCAGGGCCTTCTCTTCTCAAATACCATTTTTTCTACAAATTTCACAGGATTCTTTTAGTTACTGGTGATGGAGACTAAATTTAACTCAGGTTAAGCCTAAAAGAGACAATTTATTAACCCCTGTAATTGGAATATCTAAAGGGTCATGCCGCTTTTCTAACAGCACACGGGAGAAGAATGAGGCACAAACAAGTCAGCTCTAAGAGAGAGGGAGCAGGGGATGATAGCTGGAAGGGCTGTCTTCCCAAACAACTCCTCAGTCCCTCATTTATTAGATACATGATAGCAACAAAGGAGAAGGAAAGGTTATACAATAGCGAGTCATATATGATGGTCACAAGTCTTAGGGGTAAAGGAGGTAAACAAGTAGAGGAGTAAGGTGTGTCTGGTCCGGCAGCAAGGATTTGTAGTTTTGCAAGCACACTTAAAGGGATTACCTTAACAGCAGGCTTTCTCTGAGGCAGGGGAGACAACAAAAAAGGGAAGCAGGCAGTATTCCACCCTGAGCAAGCCTGGCATCCCCAGCTGCTCAGCTTCAAGGACATGTATCATCCCTTCCACCAGAGGCCTGCTACTAGTACCTGTTTTTCTCAAGGTCTTCTTTAAGCATGCTTGCATCACCAGTACAACTCCTCATTAGTTAAAGTTATATTTTAAGCAGTATATTATTCTGAGGGACAGTTACAGAGTTAGATTTTAGCCTCAGCACGATCCAGGTGCTTAAATGATATCATTATGCTGGCTTTTTCTCTGTCACTCAACTACGTTTTATTTTCAGGCAGAATTCTGTACCTAGAGGTGAGGATGGCCCTTGGCAGTTAATCCTTGGTATATGTGTTATTAGAAAAAAGAGAGACCTCTTTGTCAATGTCCACATCAGTCTCTGAACATTGATTCTGATGTCAGGTGTCCACTCCTGGTCCAGTCACTGTTCCCTGAGGGAGGACATTCTCTGCTTGGCTAGCCTGACTCTCAAGTATTAATAACTCTTTGAGGGAGGCAGGGTTCTTTGATTTGCAACCCTACTGGAATGCCACATAGTAGGGAACTGGGAGTCACCCATCAGACAAAAACGTTACCAATGTGCCATGCCTTGCCTGTTCTGCTACTGTCAGAGCGCTTTGTCTGTCCTCCCTGTAAAAGCATAATCTCAAAGAATATTCTAAGTAACGACTGGTCAGATCTCTCCTATCAGCAGAGAACAAGGATCGTCTAGAGTGGGGCAGACTGAGAGAAGCAGGGCTGCCCTGTCTGACAGCTCCCAGCCTGTGCCTCACTCAGCACTCCGGGGGCTCTGGGAAGGGGTGGTAGTGGTGGAGGGGTCTCTGTGTCTGGGAACTTGGGCCCTGCCCCTCACTCATTCGAGTCCCAGTTCTGCCATGTAGCTGTAAGGCTGGTGGTTTAAAATTATTTTTAAACCAACACTAAAATCAGATTTCATATAAAAGTCTGAATTTCTGTTTTCTATTGAAAACCTGGCAACTCTTAACAATGTTGGATCCATATTCTCTTAGGGCTGCAGTCAGTGGTGGCTGTCCCCTCCAGGTGGCTGTATTCTCTGGTTTGCCACAGTGCCCACCATTCCCTCTTATGACCCCATCCTACTTCACTCCATGATCTGCCTGGCCCTGCCCCAGTCTGGGGTTCTCAAAGACCCTTCCAATACCCTGCTGTCTAGTTTTTCATAACATCACAACACCAGTGACCAGCTCCACTCCAAAGATCCACCTCGAACTTGTCAGGCCCCAGGATGAGCTTCTCTTACCCTGGAGTCCCTATCCAGTCGGATTCAGCCCCATTCCCCATGTTTTGTCTCTCTCTGACCTCCAGACCCCTCAGCTCTCTCCTTTCTCCCAGTGACCTGGTACCCTCTGGCCCTACATCTTTTCTTAATCCACGGTCGGTTAGCATTGCCATAACCTCTGGAGCACCTCAGTGCCTGGCTTCCATAACCCAGAGATTTCCTCTCCACCCCACTCCTGCCACCTGCCACTGCCTCATCACTGGCCTCATTACTTTGGGTCCTCCTCCCTACATTCCATGCTCTATACCAGCGATATTCAGAGTGTGTTGTATCGAGGGTACCTGCCAATGTGATGTCACTGAGCGTGTATCCCACACACTCAAATGCATGCACACTTCACACATACATATTTATAGAGCCGTTCATAGACCTCAGCTGCCTGTACATATACACATTGGTTCTACAGACACACACACACACACAAATTTATAAATTACATAAGGAGAGGCAGTATCATAGTCAATTGAACTGCTTAAGAGCCCAGACTCTGGAGCTACTCTAACTGGATTTGAGTCCAACCTTTGTTGCTTACACAAGTTGCTCTTTGTTCCCTGTTTGCTTTTCTGTAAATTAGAGTTGACCCCACAAGGTTGTTGAGAGGACTCTGAAGTGCTGGTCACAGTGCCAGGCATTAGAAAGCACCTAGTGAAAGTTAACTGCTGTTGTTGCTGTTGTCACTGATAATCTGTCTCATGCAGTTCTGGGCCAGTTTCCAAGAACTTATATAAAATTTGCAACTCAAGAGGATAAAGATTAGGCAGAAATATCCATTCTGGAGTTTCTTTCACGTATTCATTAGACCCACAAAAGGGTCATGGACCAGCTGCCATGTCAGGGGGACCTCCATGATGCAGATCTGAATTTTAAAATCCGTGTTGGTTAACTGTGGAATAAAATACAGACTCCACAAACTGGTATCCAGGCATCCTTGGTTTGTTCCCCTTGGCTGAATCAATTAGAATGGTTTCAGCCACAAATATCAGAAAGCACACCTAGAATGGATTAAATAAGAAGGAAATATGTCATGTCCCAAAGTGGAATTTCCAAGATAGGGTAATTCTGGGTTTGGGAAGTGTTATCATCACCAGCCAATGATGCTTTCAAGGAAACAGGACCTTTCCAAGTTCCTGCCAGACAGCACCCAAAGTTGGCTTTGTCCTACAGCCAGCCACATCACATTCAGAGGGAGAAGAATGGGTTATGTGTTCTGGTTCCTCCTTCTTAAGCACAGGGAACCATTCCTAGGTGCTCCCAACAGAATTCCCCAACTTCTTATTGGCAGATTTGAGGCACATCCCACTTTGGCACCAAAAATTGGCAAAGGGAATGCAATGACCTTGATTGGTTTGGTCTGCTTGAAGTGAGAAGTGTAGGTCCCCTGCACTGTGGGGGAGGAAGATGGGTTCCTGTGTACAGTTGGAATCTGTGGGGAAGGTTGGAAAATCTTGACATTTCCTAGACACCTGAGTAAATGAGTAGGATAAATTGTTGCAAGTAGAAGTTTCCGGGTCAAAAGGTGTATGCATTTGTCCATGACTTGCACAGATATCCCCAAATCGCTGGCTCAGGGCGGCTGAGGCTCCAGTCCTGCAGCTCTGTGGTGCTGGCTAAATTTAGTCTCAGCTGCATGGTAGCCTCCAGCCTTTCTGACACTGTCCCCTTCCTGTGCCTGCCCTCCCACCAACCCCAGGTGAAAAGGTCTCCCACCATCCTTCCTGCCCTGTTTCATATAGGCAGTCTTTCATGGAGCCTTTCCTGAGGCGCCGGCCCCTCTGATGTTTCACCTTTACAGACGATGGGATATTTGCCATTTCCTTTTATCTTGTACATTAATCTGGTGTCTCCTTGGTTTGAATGTGAACTCCCTGAAAATAGAGGCTACACCTTTTTTTTTTTAATTTTATTTTTGTAGAAAAAGTAAAATATCCATGTGGTTCAGGGTTCAAAAAGTTTCACCAGTGTGAGACTAGGCTCCCCAGTCTATACAGAGGGAACCAGTGGGCCCCAGTTGGCTATGTCTTCTCCTAAAGATGAACAAGTATCTATATCTGTTCATCTGCTTCTGTATATTTTTCTCTTTTTTCAAGTTTTAGCATATGCAAACTATTGAGTATCTTGCTTTTTTCTCTGTACAGTATGTACAATATTCTCTGTATAGTATATTAACTACAAAATATATTCCCTTTACAATATTATTTATAGGTATATTAAGAGTTTACTTTTTTTAAATGGATATGTAGTGTTCCATTATACAAATACACCAGAATTTATTTAGCCATTTCCCTTCTGATGTACTTTTCAATTTAATTTAATAGTTTGCTAGGGCTACCATAACAGAGTACCACAGACTAGGTGGCTGAAATGTCAGAGACTTTTTTCTCACAATTCTGGAGACTGGAAGTTCAAAATCATGGTGCCCTCAGGGAGAAGGTGGCCATCTGCACACTAAGGAGAGGGGCCTTGAGAGAAATCAACCCTGAGGGCACCAATATCCCTGATGAATATGGATGCAAAAATTCTCAAAAAAATACTAAGTAATAGGATCCAACAGTACATTAAAAGGATTATTCACCACAACCAAGTGGGATTTATTCCTAGGGTGCAAGTTTTAAAATCCACAAATCAATCAACGTGATAGAGCCCATTAATAAAAGGCAAGAACCATATGATATTCTCAATTGATGCAGAAAAAGCATTTGACAAAGTACAGCATCTTTTCCTGATTAAAACTCTTCAGAGTATACATGGAACATTGTTCAATATTCCTTCACCACCAAAAGAAAAATCCCTCTTTCCCAGCACTTGGCAACATGGTTTATTATCAAATCCTTTGATCTTTAACAATCCGATAGATGGAAAATTGCATTGCATTGTACACTGTCTTAGTTTCTATTACTATGTAACACATCATCATAAAATCTAGCAGCTTAAAATGGCACTCACGCATTACCTTATGGGTGCTGTGGCCAAGAATCCAGGTTAGTGGATTTCCTGCTGCCAGCCCTCTCAGGAGGCAGCAGTTGAAATTCTAGTGCTCACGTGGTTGTGGGAGGGTTTTAGCTCCTGGCAGATTGTTGGACGCAGGGTCTCAGTTCCTCACTGCCTATCACCCATAGGCTGCCTTTAGTACTTTCCCTGCTGGACGTGTCCCACATGGCAGCTTCATCAAAGCATGTGGTGCAAGAAGGAAACAGTCTGTTAGCAAGTCACACGAACCATTGTCTTTTGTAACCTCACCACAGAAGAACTTTTCTTCTTTTGGGTAGAAGCAAGTCACTGAGTTCAGCCTATGTTCCAGGGGCGGGGTGGATTACACCGAGAGTCAGTACAGAAGGTAATGGGGGCCATTGTTGAGGTCCCTTGTGGTGTAATTCGCATTTTTTACATTAACAAGTAAAGTTGAATATCTTTGGATATTTGCTTCTCTTCTCTGCCCATATTTGTATGGAGTGGTTATCCTTTTTCTTATTGATACCTGAAGGTTCTTTATAGGTAGGGAAATCGGCTCTTTGTGATATGGATTACAAATATGTTTCTTATTTTTCTATTTCTCTTTTGACTTTGCTTTTGGCCCTGCATACACACACACACACACGTGTGTGTGTGTGTGTGTGTGTGTATAATATAATAAAATTTATATGTGTATATGTATATGTATATATTTTATATAGTAAAATATGTATATTTTATATGTATATTTTATGTATTTTATATGTATATTTTATGTAGACCAATACTCTTTCTTTTAAGGCTTCAAGCTCATCTTCTCCTTAGAAACAGAAGCTCTCATATAGCTCTCCAGCCCCCTGGGTGCCCACACAGGCCAGCATATATTACAGGGTTTGGGAATGTATTCATATGAAGAAGGGAAAAACCTATTCTTTGTGATGAGTCTGATCTCTTTGCATTACATATAGCATAAATTCAAACTGGTGGTCTGCAGAGTGGTCAGGAACCTTGGGATCTGTGGAAGTGGCTGGGGGTAAAGAGGAGGGAGTGTCTGGCAGGGATCCTGCCTTAGCCGTGAAAGCCAGGAGGGCAAGGGCCTAATGGGAGAGGAGAAGCAATAGGGTGGAGAGTTCTAGGAGTGAAGGGATTCAAGCCTGGATTGAATATCACAGGGGCTGAGGCCAGCCTGTTGCCTCCCCCTGGTGAGGGAAGATTTCCATCCTAGGGTTATGGGGTGGCTGAACATGTGGCACCCAGCCCTGGACTGTTGAGAAATACTGCAGGTTATTAATCACATGTACTCCTAGTCTGAGAGGGGGAGTGGGTGCTGTGCAGGGCTCTCAGGAGGGAGTTCTTGGGAGCAGAGAAAAGCTATAGAGGCTGTGGGAAGCCCTGGGTGGTATCAAAATGGTGGGGGAGCCCCTGGCTTCTACGGGAGGGCATGACTGGCATGTGCACAGGGACCTGGCAGGGAAGTAGATAAAGCCCACTATGCGAAGATAAGAAGAAACCATCCCTTTGATAAGAAGAGCTGTGAGAACAGCAGGGTGGGACTTGTGGTTAGGCTACTCAGGACCCTCCCGCTTTGTGCCAGGTCACAGCAGCACATAGTGCTGCTAGTTTGAGGCCTCACAGCACATTGACCCTGTGATGGCTTGACACCAGCTTAAATCCTGGTGACTGGGACTTCTAGGGAGTGGGCAAAGTGCCTCCCAAGCAAGTGAAGTGGCCCCTTGACCTGAAGGGAGAGGGCCCCATGGGGAACTTCTAGGGGCTCCCTATTGCAGCCAATAATGGCAGTGCTTTTATTGGGCCTGTGTTGTGGGTGCAGGGAGCATGTCTCCCCAGGAGCAGGAATCCAGATTAGAATCAGTGTCAGGTTAATCAACCTTCCACCCCCGACTGGGGGCTCATCTGATACCTTGTAGCTTAAATAGGAGTTGTTGGAGAAGAACAGTGTGCCTTTCAATCCCACTGGCTGCTCAGGGTCTGCAGGGGAGTTGGGAGTTTATTGAACCCTTCCTGTGGAGCAAGAATTGTGTATCCTGTGTATCCAGGAGGGCCTGGCCATGATCGGTAAGTTGGAACAACAAGGAGGACAAGGGGTATCCCAGTGACACCTTGATTGTGGCTTTACTGCCTATGGAGACAGCTGTGACTGACTTTGACTTGTATTTGGGGTGTCTCTGAGGCAAGAGTGCCCCAAGTTCTTCCTTATCCTGAAAGGGACAACCTAGACAGTGCCTCTGGAGTTGGTGAGGGGTGCAGATGGGGAGGGACATTTGCTGGCCAGGGCATCCAGTGTTAAATGGCATTCTAAAGTTTGGCCACTTTTTCTGACTGTTGGGTGGGTTGTGTCCTTTATTAGAGACATAAACATTCCACTGAGCTCTGTCATGTAGTACAGTGGTCACACCACCCATAAAGTATACAGACTACATTGCTCTTCACTCAGCTGGTGGTGTGGGGGCTCCCTGCACAGCCAAGGGGACCAGGGGAGGGGCAACCTCCTCTGGTGTGGGTGGCATTTGGCAAGGAACAATAGGGGAGACCTCTTCCTGGAGGTGGCGCATGTCAGGGGGACCAGATTTGACTCTATCCTGCATTGAGGGAGCCTCAATAGCTATGCTTCCCAAGGCTCAATGGGCAGCTGGGTATGGAGGATCACAGGTGTGTGAAAGCCTCTCTTTCTAGGATAGCCCAGTGTGTGGCCAGCAGTTGCCTTTTGGTTGGTGTATAGTGTATAGGAAGTGTATAGTGTATAGTGTATAGTGTATGGTGTATAGTGTATAGGAAGTGTATAGTGTATAGGTGTATAGGAAGGTATTTTCTTATATCTGACGGCCTTGAGCACTGTGTATCCATATGGATATATAGTCCAGAGACCAGGAAGCATAAGAGGAGGTTGCTAAAGCTTTTTTAGTGAAGAGGTATTTGAAGGCACTGATGGGAATGCCTGTTGACTTTATTTATTATTTTTTTTTGAAGATTTTATTTATTTATTAGGGAAAGATAGAAGGAACACACAGAGGAAGAGGGAGAAATGGATTCCCCGCTGAGCAGAGAGCCTGTTGCAGGGCTCCATCCCAGGACCCCAAGATCATGACCTGAGCCGAAGGCAGATGCTTAACCGACTGAGCCAGCCAGGCACCCCATGCCCATTGACTTTAATTTGGGCAGATTCAAGGGCCTTTTGTGGGAGGTATCCATTCAAGGTAGGCTTCTTTGCAAAAGAGCAGAAATGGGTATAAGTAAAATGTGTAGATGAGCACTGTGTTGCCTCTGGAATCCAAAAAGGGCTAAAAGATTTTGGGCTGGTATTACCAGTGTGTGTGCTGAGAGGTCAGTAGCTGTTTTCTGACAGTGTCAAGGATGGAGTTGCTCTGGGTTTACCAAAATAATTTTCATTAATTTGCCAGGGTGGCTGGCTTTGCCCTACCTGTGGAACCATGGCCCATCTTCTCTTTGTGAGCTCCTTTCTGAGCATTCAGATGTCCTTAATGAATGTGTCACATGAGCCTCTCTGGAGGAAGACATCATAATGTGATGTCAGACCTGTGCTCCTTGAGAAAGGCACAAGCAGTTAAGACATTGTCTGCAAAAATTGTGCATGGCAGAGCTGGCATGGTACCCTGAGTAGCCTGGAAAAGTCTACTGTGTCCATTCAGAGTTGAAGGTCAGCTGCACCTAAGAGGTGGTTGAAATAGGCACTGAATAGAACACAAGCCAGATCTATAATAGCAAAATACTGGTTGCTGATTGGGTGGGGTCAGTAATCTCAATAACATTGGGTGGGGGCCTCAGAGGATGGAACCAGAGCATTAAGATTGTGGTCATGCACTCTGAGGCACCTTATATTCTTTCCAGGTTTAAAAACAGGCCAAATTAGACCTGAAAGAAGCAGTGGGGGTAATCACTCCTTCACCAAGTAGGTCTTGTATGATCAATTTCAATCCTTGAAGACCATGTGTTAGCTTACACTGGACTGTGTTAACTGTTTTAGCTCCATAAGTGGGGGGGGGGGGTTGTTCATGAGATCTTATTTTGGCTATTTAATTGATAAATCAGACTAGGTGGCAGGAGTGTCATAGAGCTCTTGCCAGATACAGACTGCCACCCCACCAAAGGTACCTCCTACTGGGATATGGCCAGTTTGGCAGTAGTTCTTGACTTGGTGTTGGGAGGAGGTAGCTCTGCCCAGGAGTGACACAGTGAGTAGAATACAGAGCAGGCTAACACACAAGCTGGCCAGCAGTTCACAGCTCCATCCCAGGCAGCCCTGGTCATGTCAGCAGATACTTAGCAAAGAGCAGCTGTTGAAAGCTGACTGGGGTTGGATTGTCCTACTCCTGATGTCAACTGTTGGAATCACCTACTTCTGACTCCAGTATTGATGGAGGGGTTCCACCATAGCATTATGGAGATGGCCCAAACACATGATGACCCCAACACTGAACAAAGGAAATCCCTGAGTTTATCAGTCACACGTACTCACTACCTGGGGGAGGAGGACACTGCCTACCACCCAGAGACACACCGCGTTGCACTGGGGAGCAGAGTGAACTGCCAGGAGCTCCAGGAGGCGGTCTTTGTAGTAACAGTAGAAGGAGGTGCCCCTGATTCCCATGGGAAGGTGTGGGCTGGCAGGAACTAAAACCCCCTGCTCAAGAATAAGCAGGAACTGTGCCTGGTCCCCTTGATAAGGAGGGTTGCTTGATTAGAGGACTTTGTCTGTTGGAGCAGAGTGGGGAAGAGAAGTTGCAGTTAGATCATTTGAGGCCCTCCTGGTCTCACCAGATGTCAAGACAGCAAATCTTCATTAATTTTAGGCCTTACAGCACTCAACCTATAGAAGGCTGATGAGGTTTCTTTTTGTCTTTTAATTCTATGATTCTAATTATTTGTTCATTTGGTCACTCATTCATGCCATGCGCACGTGTGTGTGTGTGTGTGTGAGAGAGAGAGAGAGAGAGAGAAATAGATAGAGCAGCACTGTCCTGCTGCTATGGAGGAGCCAATAACCAGGCCCCATTCTCACAACATCACAGCCAAGCAAGGAAGGACAGACAGCAGATGCATAAGTCAGTGTTGGACAGCAGAAAGGGGTATGAAGACAATAGGCCAGCTGTGCCTCAGACTCAAAGGTCAAGGCAAGAGGAGGCCTGAGGGCTAGAGGCTAGAGTGAGGCCTGAGTGACACAAGGGAGCTTCCTGGGGAGATCATGCCTGAGATTAGTTGGCCCTGGGTGGGAGGGCATGTTCTGGATCTGTTTTCACCTGTGTGTGGGTTCTGCCAGCCTCAGCAGAAGCAGGAAATATAGGAGAACCCCTCCTGTTACTGAAATGTAATTGGCATGATCGCTGAGACCTTAACAAGATGGGGAAGAATTCAGGTCTTTTAAGCATGACCTTTGGGTTCAGAACCAGCCCAGGCTCAAGGTGACCATGAAAGGAATAGGAGGCCATTTGGAAGGTGTGCTGCTGGGAAGATAACCAGTTCCAGCTGAAGAAGCAGAAAGGAAAGCTAAGAATGGCGGTGTGCATTCCAAAACCCTCTGCCCACCCTCTGCAGGCGCTCCTAATTGTGCTACAAAGACACAACCCTCAAAATTGAGGGTATTGGATTGGGTGAGGGATTCATGCTGTAGGCCTAGGGATCCTGATTCATTGATCCATGCCTGGGTCTGAGTTGCAGGTTTCAGGTCGTTCTGATGGCAGAATAGACTGAAAACCATTGATGGTGTCCCATCCCTCATGATTAGAAGTTAGAGGCCCAAATGGGCAGGGACTTGTTCAGGGTCACCCAGAAATCACCTGATGTTTAACCTGGATTCTACCCCACGGCCTAGCGTAGCCCCAGAATCTAGCTTAAGCTCTTTGAGATTTTCTACTGTGCTACTGAGCTATTTTTAAAATCACAGTCTTAATTTTCTGGATTGTGACCTAATAAACCATGTTGACAGATTTTGTTCTCAAATAGCACAGGAAAGTGTTTCGTGTAATGACATCTTTTATTTATTTTTGGTGACAGTTTATGTTTTGATGATTATGAAAGCAAGTGATCACAATAGAATACAGAAAATTATACAATAAAAGTTACTTTTTAAAAAGATTTTATTTATTATTTGACAGAGACACAGCGAGAGAGGGAACACAGCAGGGGAAGTGGGAGAGGGAGAAGCAGGCTTCCCACTGTCACTTTTAACTCTACTATTCAGAAGCAGTCACTTTTAGCATCTTGATGTATATCCTTCTGAACTTTCACTGCTTGTGTTCACTGCTATGTGTATTTATGTTAATTTCTCATTTGCTTTTTTTTTTTTTTGACCTTCGAACTTTTTATTGGCCTCCTGCTCCCCAAAGTGTACCCTGCTTCTGCTCCCTCAACGCCTCAGAACTTTGGTGTCATTGGTCTCAGACACGACCTTGCCGTCCACAATCTTGCGGGTAGTGGTTTTCTGGATGGTTTGCATGGAGCTGCTGCTGTCCAGGGTGTCACTGAGATTGAAGTCCTCCCCATCTTCCAGCAGGCGACGGTAGGTAGCGATCTCAGCCTCCAGCTTGACCTTGACATTCAACAGGGCTTCGTACTCCTGGGCCTGGCGCTGCCCCTCTGCCCGGGTCTGGGACAGTTCAGACTCCAGGTGCAGCAGGACCCCGTTGAGCTGCTCCATCTGCATGGCGTAGCGGGTTTCGACCTCCCTGAGGCTGTTCTCTAAGCTGGCCTTCAGGTTTCTCACTGAATCCAGGTTGATCTCCAAGGACTGGGCGGTACGTCTCAGCTCCGTGAGGGTCATCTCAGCCTCTCCTATCTCTGAGGTCTGTGTGGTGATCACTGTGGTGCTTTCCTCAATCTGCTGGGACCAGTATTTGTCCAGCTCCTCTCAGTTCTTCCGAGCCAGCTCATCATACTGGGCCCGGATGTCTGCCATGATCTTGCTGAGGTCCTGAGACTTGGGGGCATCCAACTCCACGGTCAACCCGGAGTTGGCAATTTGGTTCTGTAGACCCTTTACTTCCTCCTCATGGTTCTTCTTCATAAAGAGCAACCCCTCCTTGAGAGCCTCAATCTCTGTCTCCAGCTGCAGCCTAGTGTCATTGGTGTCATCGATGACCTTGCGGAGCCCGTGGATGTCACTCTCCACGGACTGGCGCATGGCCAGTTCCGTCTCATACTTGACTCTGAAGTCATCAGCAGCAAGATGGGCATTGTCAATCTGCAGAACGATGCGGGCATTGTCCACAGAACTTGCAAAAATCTGAGACCTCAGCTCCTTGATGGTCTTGAAGTAATGCTCCCAGTCTCTGACCTGGGGTCCCTTCTTCTCCAGGTGTTCCCGGATTCTCACCTCCAGTCTCTGATTATCTGCCTCTAGGCTCCTCACCCTCTCCAGGTAGGAGGCCAGGCGGTCATTCAGGTCTTGCATGGTCTCCTTCTTGCCCTGCATGCCCCCTATGCCGGCCAGACCCCTGGCCATCCCGGCGGCCAACCCCGTGGCCAGGCCCCCGGACCCCCAACCGCCCCGGAAGCTGGAGGAGCGGGATACGGAGATCCGGGAGCCTGAGCCTCCGGCGCCTGCATAGACGACGCTGGCCGCGCTGCTGACAGGCCGGACCCGGTGGCTGGGCGACTGCATGGAGCCCAGGGACCGATAGTTGGAAGAGAAGGTGGAGTGGGTGGTGAAGCTCATGCTGTTCGGAGAGTAAGATGAGAGGCCAGGACTCGGGCTTGGGCCAGCTCTCATTTGCTTTTTTAAACAGAAATGAGAAACATTTTCATAAAGATTAAGAACTGCATAATCAGAAATCTCTTTGTGAAATTATACAAATGATTGTCTATTTCCATACCTTCTGTACTGATGAGAGTGGTTCAAGGGCCCACTGTGTATAAGTATACATTGTATTATGATGTTTGACCAAATTCAAAAGTATAAAGAAATCATAATAAAGTGACCACTTGTCAGGGGTCCCTGCAGCTCGGTGCCATGGGAGCAGTGTGATCAGTGTCCAGAGACACCAGGCGAGCTCCGAGCTGTTCTGTTGTAAACCAGCTAACTTCTACAGCTCCTTTCTCAAAAACATGCCATTTCTCTCTGCCTTCTTCTGGTTCAGACTCTTGTTGGAACACAGGGATCCAAACCACAGATGGCAGGCAGCAGCAGATGGGAGACGGGCAGGGAGTGGACCCCAGGGAGGCCGGTGGAGGCAGTCGGCACTGGAAGTCAGGGTCTTAGTCCTGCCTCTGGTACTGACATGTGTGATGATCTTCAGCAAACTCTCTAGGGCCTTCAATTTCCTTTTTTTTAAATTTAAATTCAGTTAGCCAATGTATTAGTTTTTTTTTTTTTTTTAAGATTTATTTATTTGACAGAGAGAAATCACAAGTAGACAGAGAGGCAGCCAGAGAGAGAGAGAGAGGGAAGCAGGCTCCCTGCTGAGCAGAGAGCCCGATGCGGGACCTGAGATCATGACCTGAGCCGAAGGCAGCGGCTTAATCCACTGAGCCACCCAGGCGCCCCAATGTATTAGTTTTTGATGTAGTGTTCAGTGATTCACTTGTTGCCTATAAAACCCAGTGCTTATCACAACACATGCCCTCCTTAATGCTCATCATCCAACTACCCCATGCCTCCATCCCCTCCCCTCCAGCAATCCTCAGTTTGTTCCCAGAGTCAAGAGTTCTCATGGTTTATCTACCTCTCTGATTTCTTCCCATCCAGTTTTCCATCCCTTCGCCTGTGATCCTCTGCGCTATTTCATATGTTTCACATATGAATGAAAGCCTTTGTCTGTCTCTGCTTGACTTACTTCACTTAGCATTATACCTCCAGTTTCATCCTTGTTGAGGTAAATGATAGGTATTCATCCTTTCTGATGGCTGAGTCATATTCCACTGTAGATATGAACAAGATCTTCTTTATCCATTCATCTGTTGAAAGGCATCTCAGCTCTTTCCAGTTTGTCTATTGCGGACATTGCTGCTATGAACATTGGGGTGTGTATGGCCCTTCTTTTCACTACATTTGTATCTTTGGGGTAAATACCCAGTAGTGCAATTGCTGGGTCATAGGCTAGCTCTATTTTTAACTTCTTGAGGAACCTCCATGCTGTTTTCCAGAGTGGCTGCACCAGCTTGCATTCCCACCATCAGTGTAACAGGGTTCCCCTTTCTTGCATCCTCAGCAACACCTGTCACTTCCTGGCTTGCTAATTTTAGTCATTCTGACTCGTGTGAGGTAGCATTTCATTGTGGTTTTGATTTGTATTTTCCTGATGGGGAGTGATGGGGAGCATTTTGTCATGTGCCTGTGGGCCTTTGATTTCTCATCTGTAAAAACAGAAGGTTGTACTTCCTGGGGAACATCCTAGAGATGCTTTGTGAGTCTGGTGGTTGACTGAACATGAAATGATTCAGCACGAAAGAGCATTGAGAAGCACAGATGGGTACACAAGGGAGTGAATCTCTTTCAGTTGTTCGTTTATTCATTCATTTGCAGGTCTTGGTGCTGTGTGTGTTTGGTTGGCCCCCATCTCTGCTCCCGTTCCTTGGGTTTTCTTTACAGCACTTGTCACAGGTCATAATTACATTTTCCAATTTTAGGATTGGCTGCCATAGGCTCTAAGCATGTGTCTGTCAGCTAACAGATGCACCATGATACTTAGACTATGAGTCTGGCAGATATTAGGCCCTCAGTACTAATTTGGGGAGTAAATGAATGAATGCTTTCCCCTCCTCTGAAGACTGCAGCAGTGAGTCAGCCAGCTTCCATCTCGAGGTAATGCACTCCAGGATGGGAGAGTGTATGTGTGTGCATTTCATGTTGCCACCCGGCAAGTGTGGGCTTGCTTTCAGAGGGGTTCAGAAAAAGAGCTTGGGAATCCTGGGCAAGATGTCAGGCTCTGTCCGGGAAACTGGGACGGCCTCAAAGAAGAGGAAGCACTCAGTTGGCCCCGAGGTTTGGCAGGAGTTCAGACTGAACAGTGTGAGCCTGCAGAAAGAGTAGTGTGAACATAGGCACGGCCCACGTGAGGGTCCACGGGAAGTTCCTTCTAGGCTGTGCGGTGTATGACTACGTTCTAGAAAGAGACAGGCCTCAAATGGATGCTCCCCACCCCATACGGGACCTTGAATGTGTGGCCGCAAAATCTCAACTTTCTCAGGTAATGAGCTGACAGCTCTTGAGGATATTTGGGCAAGCGGGTGACTTGGAGATGTAATAGAAAATGTGAATGTGAAAAACATGCATTATTTCTGGTGGACAGATGGGTTAGGAGGTACTAAGGGCCCTGCTGAAGGTGGTGTCCATGAGCTGGAGAGGAGGGGATGGGCATGGCAGAGACATGGGGATGAGCAGATTGGATGTGGGGCTGAGGTGGTTGTGGGATGGGCGATCAGAGTGGGTTTTGGGTTTCTGACAGAGCCATTCACTGAGGCAGGAGGCATGGGTGAGGGGTTGAAAGGGATGGTCATGGAGGACTGATTGAGTTACATGGGAGTTACATGGAGTCTGCGAACTCAGGGAAGCTTGGTAATTACTAGTTTATCTGAGATGAGAAAAACAGAGTGGGGATGAGGCTCCCCAGATGTCCCTGTTACCTATTTGCCATGCAGCACAACACACCCAAATTTAGTGGCTTGTTTCAAGCCAGTCATTCAATTAGATTATGAATCTGCAGTTTGGGTAGAGTTCGTGAGAATGGATGTCTGGTCTGCTGCTGTGTCTGCTGCAGTGGCTTGCTGCGTGTTGTGTGCAACACAGGCTAGCTCACTATGTGACATGACAGTTGCTGCTGGCTGTCACCTGGAATTACAGTGGGAATACCCATAGGGGGCCTCTCCATGTGACCACTTGGGCTCCTTTCAGTATGGTGTCTGGGTTACAAGCATGAGCATTTCAAGAGATGGGAAGCGGAGACTCAGTCTCTCAGAAACCAGACTGGCTTGGTTTCTTTTCACAAATCAAAGAGAGGAATGCCTGAGAAGGTTAGAGCTCATTATCACTGGCTCCAAGGAAAGGCTTAAAAATATCTGTTGAATGAATGAGTAAATGAACTGTGTGAGGACAGATGCAGAGAGAGGAATATCTGGGGCTTGAGGCAGACAGTTATCGGAGGACTTTAGCTAGAGTTGGTGAGGAGGTAGATGGGCTGGAGGAAGTCAGTAAGATCTAGATTGGTGAGGGCCATGATCTGCAGGCTACTGGCATGGGATCTGAGTGTGGGATAGACTCTCCAACACAGGAGAAACAGCTAAACTGCCTGAGAGGAACAGGATCGGAAGTTGAAGCCCAGATCAAGGGCCTGGTCCAGGTGAAGTCTTCCCGGGTCAGTAGGTGAGTGTACTTCTGACTTCGGGCTTCTCTTGACTGTGGCCTTGGCCTTTGTTCCAGCTAGCCCTCAGGTACATGGGGAATGCACAGGGCACCCCCAACAATAGAATCTCTGGCAGTCAGAGGTGATGTCTCAATGAATTTTCTGGGTTGGGACAGTCAGGGTACAGGGAGTGAGGGTCCCTTTTGAAGCATGTTTATAAGCCTTCTGGTCCCTTGAGAGAGCACAGTACTGTGTTTCCTTTGTGAACACAGCTTCTTCATATGGCCGTGAGCCTTTCAACTCTGAAGTCAAGATGAATGTAGGACATGGCTTCTTTCTTGGGTATCTGCAGCCCCCTTGACCTTGAGGAGTGAACTCCTCAGGGGCCTGTAGGAATGGGTCCTTTATGCTGAGATTTCTCCAGGCCCTTGTCTTCCGAAAGTAGAAGCAGCCTGGGGTGTGTGTGCAGAGGCAGGCAGGATTCTTTATAGCCCTCACCAAGGCCAGGTCTCCTGCAGCTCTATCTCCCTGGATCTAGCCCCAGCCAGCATTGGCTGGATGCTCTCAAGGTCAGTGAGAGAGGCTGTGAGTTTCCTCGTGACAGTACAGTTGAGGGAGGTCCCGGCTGGTACAGCAACCACTCTGAGGAGAGCCTGATCTGCAGGGAGTGGATGGACAGGAGGAGCTTGCCAAGGCCCCAAATAAGGCTCTGAGTCACACTGGCCTTTGTTCCTTGCTTGCTCTCACCCTCGGCCGAGGGGCTGTAAGGGAGCCTTTCAACAGCTCAGGACACTGGCAACATTACCTGTGTGGACCTCTTAAGAAATGCATCCTGGTGTGTGCAAGGAGGACAGAGGACAGACCTGGACTTCTTGCTCATGCACATGTAGTTCACGGCTTGACCATGGTGGTTACCCAGCTGAATCTGGAGTTTTGCTTCCAGGGCAAGAAGCTGCGAGGCTTCAGCTGTGAGCTCACCCGCTCCCCCCATGGGGTCTGGCCTGAGACTGTCTTCACTATCATTTGCCAGATCGTGGTGCCCATTCTTCTCTCGGGCGTGGGCATGTTGACAGCCGGCCTGGTGATGAACATCATCCCAAGTGCGTACTGGGCATACGAGTGCTAGCGTGGGGCCCTGGGTGGAGGGAGAGGAGAATCAGGCTCTCTGGGCATCACAGATAGGACAGGGTGGAGGACAGCAGAGGCCCTGAGTTGGGCTGCAGCCCTGAGCCTGGCCCAATGCCCGGGAGTCGCGGGCTCCGTGGTGCCAGCTGGAGATTCCTCCAGGGACTCCAGGTCCGAGATCTATAGAACCTTCTGATGACTCCCTCCAAGATCATCCCACACATTTTAGCCTGGGGAGTTCAAACCATTTTCCTTCCAAGGGATGCAGGTTCATCAGGCAGGGCTTGGAAGAGCTCAGATCCTCTGCCATTCACTCACTACTTGAGGGAATTCATTAAGCTTCCCCTGCATCAGCCTCCCCATCTACAGACAGGGCAAATGAATGCACATATGTCACAGCATTGTGAGGATGGGCAGCCAAGTATGCCTCATGTCATAGCCCCGAGGGTAATGGGGCTGTTCCCTCCAGCCCCCAGAATCTCTGTCCAGAGCCTGAGTTGGGGTCCGAGCAAGCACAGGGAGGTAGTGGTCTCTCTTGGGTACTAGCATTTGTGGGAGGCCCTCGGGTGAGCACACACTCTAGCACTCACTTCTCCTGGTCTGTTTATGCCCTGGGATTGGCTCAGATAATGCTGTTTGAATCACTGAGGGTTTGCTTTGTCTGCCTAAACATTTTTATAGAGTTAGTCTGATTTTAGACAATATATGTAAGTGAAGAAGAGAGGGTGCCCATAATCTCTGTCAGTATTTTGGTGTGTATCCATCAAGAATGTATGGGATCATACTATATGATGATATGCTTTTTAGTCAGTGATATTAAGTTTAAATTTAGTTTTGCAGCCTGTGGGGACATCCCAGCTAGTGTGTGTCTTTCTCAGTTGGACCCAACATCTCCTTCCTGATGGCTGTCTCCCAGTCTCTGGATGAGGCTCATGATGCCTCCTAGCTGGCCTCCACTTGCATGGCTCAGCAGAGGGCACATTCAGCCCTCCTGGGTCCGGGACAGCCCATTGTGTACTGGCCAGTACCATTAGAAAGCATTCACTTGGGGGGCTTGCAGCCTATATACTTATCTCTCCCACCTCAGAGCTTCACCCCTCGAGCTGCTACAGTAGTGTCTTGTGCCTTCCCTAAGACCCTCCTGGGGATACTGTGGAGAAAGACTCAGTCCTGGGTCTCTCCTTTTTGACCTTCCATGAATTCTCAGAGCATGTGTTTCAGCCCTCCACCACATGGCATGTCCCTTAGTTGCCGCAGGCTGGCAGAATATTGATCAATAGGTTGGGGGGATTTTGGAAGAGTCCAGAAGATTCAGTGGCATGTGGCAGGCTTGGGATTGTGCCTGATCATCAGAAGTGGTGGTGCAGAAGGCCATTCCAGGGGGAAGTCCAGCCAGAGGACAGAACACCTTTCTGGACCTCTGTGTTAAGGTGCCAGCTGGGAGGCTAGCATGCAGTGAAAGGTGTTTCTTGGGAAGCAGGCCCAGAACATGCAGGGGGAAGGCTGGTCTGCAAATCCAGGCCTTGAGCCCTCCAGCTTTGGGAGACCTAGCAGCTGGGAAAAACTGCAGACATCCCTAGAAGATACTCCTTGTTCCTTCTTCCCACTTTGCAAATGTGCAGTGCCTCCCAGGTACAGTGAAGTTCAAGAGCACTCAGCTTTCCGTGGCTCCTACATGTGCACCAACACCCCCCTGCTCATGGCCACTCAGTGGTTCAGGAGGCAGCCTTGCCAGCACCATCTCACAGGGTAGTGCCGCAATATAGGAGGGTAACCTGGATCCAGCTATTTCCAGGCTGCTGCATGTCAGGGCCTCAGGGCTTATGAGCCTGCAGCAAGGATGACCACCTGGCAGGTGTGCCCTGGGGATGTCCCTGGCACAGTGGGCTGGTCCTAAGGGCACTGGCCAGGTGCTGGTTTTATCTCCTCTAGATTTGGGGCCAGGGATCTGGGTTCTCTGTTTATGGGGTCTGAGTTCAGTCTGTCATTGGTCCCAGGGATTGAGGCCCACTAAGTGTCCAGAGTATCAGTTCTTTTTCTTCTTCTTTTTTTAATTATCTTTTTGTTACACAAGAAAAGTATAAATATTTCTCTTTTTTACAAAATAAATATCGCAGTTGAGGTTAAGCCCTCAGTCTCAGTTTCTTTGTGGAGGAAGCCTCTATTATCAGGTCATGTGTGTCCTTCAGACCTTATGGGAGTGCACCCAGGGGCAATGACAGTGGTTTTCATTGTTAGAGTATATGTGGTCTTTCTGCACTGAATCAGACGTGAAGCAGAGCGGTTGTAGCTGTGCTCAGAGTAGGTTAAATGAATTCATTCCCTTGTCTCATTCTTCATTTATTCACTCTGCATGTTTTGTTGAATTCTGTACAACTGCTCTTGGGCCCTGGAGGTGCAGTGGTGAGCAGAAACAGACCTATTCTCGCCTTCCTGGCGTCTGTAGCCCAGTGAGATGAGGCAGGTGCTCATCTGATCATCCCACAAACATGTGTCCAGGAGCAGAGGTAGTGAGCAGACATTTGCCTATGAAGAAAGAGGGAATGACTCATTCTTCCTATAGGGATCATAGAATCTGTAGTTAGCAGGACAGCTGGAGTTGGATCTTAAAGGATACTCTAACAGCTTTTAGGATGATTTGAGAGACAGCAGTCATTCCAAGCAAAGGGATCAGTGTGTGAGTGACTAGGCATTTGCAAGGAGTGAGGAGTGGCACACAGCCATGGTCAGGGTGCTGGACAGACAGTGAGGGGACCGGTTTGCACTGCTCGAGTTGTATGCTGAGTACCAAGGAGTTGTGTGGGTGTTGGTGAGCCTTCTATGGCAGGATATGCTGAGAGAAGGGGTTTATTTTTACTCTTGAGTCGGCGGGTACTCGGATTTGTGTGTCAGCCAAAAAGAAAGTGCTTGGGAGCAGACAGCTTGCTGGGAGGTAGAAGGAGGCTTGGAGTATAGGAAGTCAGTCTCAGGGGAGACCAGAGGCCAGGGAGGAGGGTCCTTCCAGGAACTGGATTGCAGACTAACCTCTTTGGACGGGATGTGGTGTACTGATAAGACAGCTGCACAGGGGACTGGGACTGGATGTTTCTGGAAGACCGAGAGCTGCAGAGGCTGCCAACAGACCATGGGAGCACCTCCTTGCCTGAGGACACAGTCCTCTTCTGAACTTTCAGGGGAGAGCAGACTCCTCACTCCATCTGAGCTGGGAATGGATTCTGAATGCCCCAGCTTTGCAGTTAAGATGAAAGGAGAAAGGGAGCCATCAGCCATGGGTGCTCTTTGTCCATCTGAGCACCTGAAGGAGGCCTGACCCCTTTCACTTCAGGCCCTGTGAGATGTTCTGTTGGGCTGCTTTAGGTGACTCTTCTGGGCCCCTAGTAAGTAGATTCATACATCTTCAGTCTCAGGGAGTAGGGACCAGACCCCAGACCTCCTACCTCCTAGCTGACAAGGTAGAAGAGTTTTTTAGGTCTAGAATTATAAAACTAAGAAGAACCTTTAATGTAGGGATCACAGGTATCTACAGGGGCCAGAGAGTTAAATTAAGTCAGTGGTACCAGATGGGTATTGAAAATTGGTGGAGGGGGCACAGGCAATATAATTGCATATAAATAGGTAGGAATTTTCACTTCACAAGTAAGTTTTTTCCCTTCCAATTTTCTTTATGTGCCCTTTCATTCTTTTTCATTTTCTTTTATTTTTGAATATTTTATTTATTTATTCAAGATAGAGCAAGAGTGAGTGAGAAAGAAGAGGGAGAGTGTTAGTATGAGGTGTGGAGGGACAGAGAAGCAGGCTCCCCACAGAGTAGGAAGCCAGATGTGGGACTTGATCCCAGGACCCCAGGATCATGACCTGAGTCAAAGGCAGATGCTTAACTGACTGAGTGATGCAGAGACCCTTTTTTTTTAATTTTTAATATTTTACACTTGATAGGACCTGGATAGAGACATATTCTGTCTGTTTTGACAATTCCAGAGCCCATACATGATGCTCTGGGGCCACTTGGCCTTGGTGTCTTGGGGCCACCTGAGAATTGGTGTCCAAGGTAGAGCAGAGCCACTCCTTGGTCCTAGCTGGTCTCGCCAGCTCTCTCATTCAAATCTCCCAGCTTTGAAATTGGTGACTTGTTCCTGTTTCTACAAACACATGGGCCACACTAAACACAGTATGTTTGCAGGGTGGACCCGGCCAGTCAACCTAGGACCCCAGCTTGGCCCCCAGTTTTCCCAGCTGCTGAAGGCCAGAGGAGGAGACTATCTTGAGGCCACAAGTGATGTTCGCTGAATAGTATTCAGAAATTTTCATGGCTTCCTTAATCTGCATTTAATTTAAAGCCATTTAAGAAACTACTTAGTCTTATTCATGAGAAGTAACTTGCCACACCTTCTTTTGAGAAATTTCAAAGATGTGCCAGTACGTGTACTTGGATTGATCTCCTGTTCTTTCCCCACCAGCACTGGCCGGTATTTGTGGAGGTTAAAGATCTATTGACATTGGTGCCGCCCCTGGTGGGCCTGAAGGGGAACCTGGAAATGACGCTGGCATCACGACTCTCCACAGCTGTAAGTCGATATCTGAGCATCTGGGCCACCTGCCTCCTGAAGGGGTGAATCCATGGGCACCTCCCAGGCTCCCCTCATAGCTTGTTAGCCAGTGGGTTGAATTCTGGAAAAAAGAGTGTCGTGAGGTTCTGTTCCATCACGATGCTCCACCTGGTCACTCCTCTCAGTCTGCCGACCTCTTTTTCCACGGTGCAGCTGGACTGCCAGCAAGGGCCAGGCCCAGCCCCATGTACCCTTGGTTTCTCCTCTAGCCCCAGTGTCAGGTGCTGCTCTGGGCCCCGGAGCCCAGCTCCATACATCCACGTACAAGCTGTAATGAGCAGCAAAGGCTGGCTGGAGGGTTTGGGAGAGGAGAGAGGGGTTTGAATCAATATGACACCCACCTCCCTTGGAGAATTTTGTTCTCTAGAATGTTTTCCTTGAATGTTCCATCAGCAGAGGGGTCTTCTTAGGGCTCTGTGGCTCACACGGTCCTTGCCTTGTTGCTTGTCCTAGCCCTCCCGGCTGTCCTGGGAACAACATTCTCCTTCTGTTATGCAGACTGGTCTCTCCCCTCCTGTGACCAGCATGTGAACCTGGCCTGTGGCAAGAGGAGGTGTGGTATGGCCAAGAGACTGACAGAGCAGTGTAGCTGGAGTAGGGCAGGCAAGGGGAGGGGGTGCCGGAGGTGAAGGGTGGTTAGCCCAACAGTGACCCCTCAAGAGCCACAACCTAATCAGTCAGGCCTGTGCATGGTTCCTTATGTGGACAGGGTCTTTGCAGGTGTGATTTTGTGATTATGTGAGGGACCTGGGAGATGATCCTGGATTATCCAGGTGGGTCTCAGTGTCAGCACGAGAGACAGGGTAGTTTCAGAAGAAAATGCCAGGTGAGGGAAGCCAAGGCAGAGAAGATGCTGTGCTTTGGGATTGGAAGATGGAGGAAGGGCCAGGAAATGTGGCTCCACCTACTGGAAAAGGTGAATTTCCATCTGCTGGAAAAAGGAATTCCTCCCTAGAGCTTCCAGAGGCACTTTGAGTTTTGCCTCAGAAGACTCATTTAAGACTCAGCCTCCAGAACTATAGGAGAATGTATTTCTGTTGTTTTAAGCCATAAAATTTGTGATAATTTGTTACTGCAATAACAGGGAATTAACAGGTAAGTCTGGATCACTTACAGACCCATAAGGACATTGAAATGTTTTAAGCAGCAGATAACATGATACAGACATGTGCACATATGATGTCATTGGTCAGTGTTTGAGAGGATAAAAAGTGTTGCTTGCCATCTCTGCTGTGGCGGCATTTCATGTGTTAGTATTTTTATTTCATAGTGTTTAACTACATATTAAACATTCTCTGCAATGATCAAATCTTCATTCTAATTTGTTTAAAATACATAAAACACGAAGGGAAAACAAAACTAGTGGTAGAATTCATTACGGCCATCTGTCCAAGGAGAATTCCATCATTATCATCACATGTGATGATAATGAACTTTTGAAGTCACTCAACACCCATTCTGTATTTTTGTTTACATCACTGTATTAAGGTATAAATTAATAAAATAAAAACTCACAAATTTTAAACATACAGGTTGGTGACTTTTGAAATATCTGTGTCCCTGTGTAACTACCACCCCAATCAAGATCTAAAACATTTCCATCTCCTCAGGAGATGTCTCCTCATGCACTCGGCCCAGCCTCTCCCACCACTGCGTCCCAGCAATCCTGATCCAGCTCTAGTCTGTATAGATAAGTTTCATTTTCTTTTATTTTTTTTCTTTTTAAAGATTTTATTTATTTATTTGACAGACAGAGATCACAAGTAGGCAGAGACAGAGGCGGAAGCAGGCTCCCTGCTGAGCAGAGAGCCCGATGCGGGGCTTGATTCCAGGACCCTGGGATCATGACCTGAGCCAAAGGCAGAGGCTTTAACCCACCAAGCCATCCAGGTGTCCCAAGTTTCGTTTTCAACACACATTCATGATTTTTAAAAATACTCAGTGCAACTTGAAATAGAGTAATTTTTCTGTATTTTTATTTATTTTAGCTATATTGTTCTGGATGTTTTAGATATTATAATAAGCCAAGAAAAGGAAATAAGAGACTAGCATATTGGGAAAGAGAAAAACTCATTATTTGCTATCAATATATTTTTCGTCTTGGAAAGATCTAAGTAAAGCAATAGAAAACTATGAAACTAAGTAAGCTTAATAAAGGGACCTGGTTTCAAAATATCTAGATGAAATTTAAAACATATATATATGTATTGACATACATAAATGTTTATCTGTATACTCCTGTACACACTAGAAATCATCATTTATGAAATACAATCTGAAAAGAGTTATCTTTTAAAACAATAACTAATTTTAAAACATCTTCAGACTGAAGCTGCAAATATTCAGGATCTATACAAATAAAATAACACTTTACAAAGGAAATATAAATTTGGAGAGAGATATGAAGTTCCTGAATGGGGCAAGCCAGTGTTTTAAAGTTATCAGTTTTCCTTGTTTTCGTTTATAAAGTTAATGTACTTACTCTCAGTCTGCAAAGGGAGTTAGGGGAACAGGTGACAGTGTTATTTTAAAGTTGATCTGGACAAGTAAGTGGGTGAGAATAGCCAAGGAAATATTGATAAGAAAAAGAGTAAGCACACTATTAGTAATGGTGAAATTCGATTTCCACATTTTAAATTGTAATATAACACTATAGTAATTAAACTATTTTGTAACCAGTATTAGTTAATGTGTTTTACAACAAAACAGAACATCCAGAAATAAGCTCAGATGTATGTAAATATAATTTATTGAATACTAGCACTTTAAACCAGTGAAAAAGGTTGAATTTAAAAAAAAAAAAAAGATTTATGAAAAAAAATAAAGAAAAAAAAAAGATTTATGTATTTATTTTAGAGAGAGAAACAAACTCCTCCTGAGCAAGGAGCCCAACACGGGGCTCGATCCTAGGACCCTGAGATCATGGCCTGAGTGTAAACCAAGAGTCTGACTCTTAACCAACTGAGCCATCCAGGTGCTCTGAGAAAGGATGAATTATTAATAAATGATGCTGAGATTATTGGTTAATTCTTTAGAATTAATTTTTCCTTATGTCATTCATCAATATATATGTTGAGGAGATTGAATAATTTTTTAAAAGATTTTATTTTTATTTATTTGCCAGATAGAGTGCACACAGGCAGGTAGAGTGGCAGGCGGAGAAGCAGGCTCCCTGCCGAGCAAGGAGCCTGATGTGGGACTTGATTCCAGGACACTGGGATCATGACCTGAGCTGAAGGCAGCCGCTAAACTGACTGAGCCACCCAGGTGTCCTGAGGAGATTGAATAATTTAAAATGAAGCATGATACCAGGAGGACACACCATTATTTTCAGAATCTGGTGATAGTGTTTTTTAAGTAGCAGAACAAATGCTAAACCCATTGGAAACAATATGTTTTTTAAGTATTATTTTAAAACAGTGGTGTTTTTTAAGTAGCAGAACAAAGGCAAAACCCATCAGAAACAATGTAATAATTTGTTTTAGTTTTCTAGGGCCACCATAACAATGAACCCCAAACTGCTTGTCTTAAAAAACAGAGGTGGATTTTCTCACAGTTCTGAGGGCTGCAACTCCAGATCAAGGTGGCAGGGTTAGTTGCTTCTGAGGGCCATCAGGGAAAATCTGTCCCAGACCTCCCAGCTTCTGGAGACTTTTGGCATTCCTTAGCTTGCAGACAAATCACCCCCATCCCTGCCTTTGTCCCAGGGCATTCTGCCTATATTCCTCTCTGTGTCCAAATTTCCCCTTTTCACAAGGACACCAGTCTTACTGGATTCAGTATGTGTCTTACCCCACTATGACCTCATCTAAACTAATGACATCACTGCAACCCTATTTCCAAATCAAATCACATACTAAGGTACTGGGGTTAGGACCTCAACATCTTTTGGAGGGATACAATTCTACATAACAGTCTCCTTGCATAAATTTAAATGGGGAAAAACTAACAAGGGAAGAAGTTATAATATATAAAAAATAACGGTCTGTATCCTCAACTCTCTAAGTAGCTGTAATGTATCAATATGAAGACAAACCCTTCAAATCAAAATGAACAAAGGACATGAATCATAAATCCATGTTCACAAATAAATAAGACCATAAAACAGTAGAGGAAAAAAAGTCCCAATCATACTAGTCACTAGTGGATAGTCATTAGCCAGTACTATCTTATTGCATATCAAGTGGACTTAGATGAATATGAGTGTGAGTGTCCACTTTTGGCAATTGTGTGGAGATGAGACTTGTCAAACACTGATGTCAGCAAGTATAATTTGGTAGTTTTTCAGAAGAGCAATTTATCAGACCACAAATATATGTAGACCCTTTACCTCAGAAATTCTGTTTCTGCTGGGTTTTCCTAAAGAAGCAGTTAGTTACCCAGAGATACCAGTACAAGGATGTTCTCTCATAGCTTCTTTTTCTACTTATTTTGAAGTAATTATAAATTCACAGGAAGTTGCTAAGATAGTACAGAGTCAACCTTTGTACCCATCCCTCACTTGCCCTCAGTGTTTGCATGTTACATAGTTCTAGTGCATTAATGAAACTGGGACATTGACATTGGCACAAGCTCTATACGGAGTTCCCTGTCATTTTATCACATGTAGATTCCTGTGATCATCACCACAATCAGGAATAAGAATTGGTCCTCTCCATGAAGACCTCCCTCAGGCTACCCCTCCCTAATCCCTAATTCCTAATCCCTGGCAAATACTTGGCTGTTTTCGAACATAAAGTTTTGTCATTTGAGAAGAGCATAGTGTTTCTAAGTGATAATATCCTTGAGTTCCATTCATGTGATTTGTTGTATGTATCAGTAGTTCATTGTGTTTTTTTTAAATTTCTTTTCAACTTAACAGAATTCATTGTTTTTGCGCCACACCCAGTGTTCCATGCAATACATGCCGTCCATAATACCCACCAATGGCTCCTCCAACCTCCCACCCCCAGCCCCTTCAAAACCCTCAGATTGTTTTTCAGAGTCCTAGTCTCTCATGGTTCACCTCCCCTTCCAATTTCCCTCAACTCCCTTCTCCTCTCCATCTCCCTATGTCCTCCATGTTATTTGTTATGCTCCACAACTAAGTGAAACCATATGATAATTGACTCTCTATCCTACAGTTATTTCACTCAGCAGAATCTCTTCCAGTCCCATCCATGTTGCTACAAAAGTTGGGTATTCGTCCTTTCTGATGGAGGCATAATACCCCATAGTGTATATGGACCACATCTTCCTTATCCATTCGTCCGTTGAAGGGCATCTTGGTTCTCTCCACAGTTTGGTGACCATGGTCATTGCTGCTATAAACATTGGGGTACAGATGGCCCTTCTTTTCACTACATCTGTATCTTTGGGGTAAATACCCAGGAGTGCAATGGCAGGGTCATAGGGAAGTTCTATTTTTAATTTCTTGAGGAATCTCCACACTGTCCTCCAAAGAGGCTGCACCAACTTGCATTCCCACCAACAGTGGAAGAGGGTTCCCCTTTCTCCACATCCTCTCCAACACATGTTGTTTCCTGTCTTGCTAATTTTGTCCATTCTAACTGGTGTAAGGCGGTATCTCAGTGTGGTTTTCATTTGAATCTCCCTGATGGCTAGTGATGATGAATATTTTTTCATGTATCTGATAGCCATTTGTATGTCCTCATTGGAGAAGTGTCTGTTCATGTCTTCTGCCCATTTTTTGACATGATTATCTGTTTTGTGTGTGTTGAGTTTGAGAAGTTCTTAACAGATCCTGGATATCAGCCTTTTGTCTGTACTGTCACTTGCAAATATCTTCTCCCATTCCGTGGGTTGCCTCTTTGTTTTGTTGACTGTTTCCTTTGCTGTGCAGAAGCTTTTGATTTTGATGAAGACCCGAAAGTTGATCTTCGCTTTTGTTTCCTTTGCCTTTGGAGACATATCTTGAAAGAAGTTTCTGTGGCTGAAATCAACGAGATTACTGCCTATGTTCTCCTCTAGGAGTCTGATGGATTCCTGTCTCACATTGAGGTCTTTTATCCATTTCGAGTTTATCTTTGTGTATGGTGTAAGAGAACGGTCGAGTTTCATTCTTCTACATATAGCTGTCCAGTTTTCCCAGCACCATTAATTGAAGAGACTGGCTTTTCTCCACTGTATTTTTTTTCCTCCTTTGTCAAAGATTATTTGACCATAGAGTTGAGTGTGCATATCTGGGCTCTCTACTCTGTTCCGCTGGTCTATGTGTCTGTTTTTATGCCAGTACCATGCTGTCTTGGTGATCACAGCTTTGTAGTAAAGCTTGAAATCAGGTAATGTGATGCCCCCCCCGTTCTCTTTTTCAACATTTCCTTAGGAATTCGGGGTATCTTCTGATTCTGTGCAAGTTTTAGGATTATTTGTTCCAACTCTTTGAAAAATACCGATGGAATTTTGATCGGAATGGCATTAAAAGTATAGATTGCTCTAGGTGGTATAGTCATTTTAACAATATTTATTCTTCCAATCCAAGAGCATGGAATGGTCTTCCATCTTTTTGTGTCTTCTTCAATTTCTTTCATGAGTGTTCTGTAGTCCTGGAGTACAGATCCTTTACCTCTTTGGTTAGGTTGATTCCCAGGTATCTTTTAAATCTTGGTGCTATAGTAAATGGAATCGGTTCTCTAATTTCCCTTTCTGTATTTTCATTGTTAGTGTATAAGAAAGCCACTGATTTCTGTACATTAACTTTGTATCCTGCCACATTGCTGAATTGCTGAATTGAAAATCTGAGGTGCTGGAGTCCCTGTGGCATGGCAGCTGACCC
>NW_026739494.1:49201-77497 GCF_022355385.1 Mustela nigripes
GCTGGTTTAGTAGGGGACTTTGATTTGCCTTAAATATCTCTGCATCCTTGAAGTTCTTTCCTCCCATGGATTCCATGGCACTGGCTTCCATAGCTTTCTGTCTTCGCTGTTACTTCTCAGTGGTCACTTTTCGCTGAACCTCCATTTCCACTTGTGCCTTGAATGGAGGTATAGCCCCAGGTATATCCTGAACTTGGAGCACTTCTCATGGCAGACCATTTCCCTGGAGGGTCTCATTCCCTGCAGTGGCTCACACCCTCCCAAGTACCTGTCTCCAGGCTCCTCCTCATCCAGAAATCCTGACCACCTAGACACCTCCACCGGCATGTCCGCAGGCCCTTGAGACTGAACAGTTACCAAATTCATCACGTTATCGGAGTGTTCTGACCCAGATATACACTTGCCTCTCTAGAATCTTCCATCTCATCAAGTCACAGGAGCCAGAGGAGCAGGGGCTGTGGCATGGACTGTTTGAGCTGCTTCCTTGTCAGACTGCCCACCACATGGGGACAGGCACATGTCTGGCTTCTACACCATTAGGTCCTTCATGCCAGCACTAAGACTCATACCAAATCTGAGTTAATCTGATGGAGGGAAGGAGGGAAGGAAACAATGAATTCTAGATTTTTCTATTTTTCTGACTCCTACTTTAAATTAATTGCCTCATTCTCTTAAATTAAAAATCTGTCTTCCTCCCCTGCATCCTTGCTGCCATATTGCCGACTCTGCAGCTCATTTTGCCTGCAGCATCACGCCTGCTTCCTGAAGACCCTCTTGTACTGTGCTAACCCTTTACTCATGGTAGCTGCCGGAAGTCTGAGTATGTCTCCCCCAACGCTGAAGCAACTTCTGCAGTGACCCATCCTCCTGCAGCAGCAAGCTCAAACTCCTCACTTCATGTGCAGGGTCTTCCATAGTCTGTTGCTAACTGACCTGCCCTTGCTCCAGCCACATTTTACTCTCTCTGAGTACATCTCACGTTTCCCCGCTCCCTGGGCTTCTGCTGCTCTGATTAACAAACCTCTCCCCATTTCCTCAGCAGCTGGCGAATTCATCAACCAGCTCAAATAACATCCAGGTGCAGACCATAGGTACTCCTATGTCACAGATGCTCCCTGGCACCTCGTGCAGTGACAGTTTTATAGCCATTGATAGCCACCCTTTCCCTGCTCTCAGTACACTAGAGTTCAGGGTCTGATGGGAGAGAGTAAAATGAAGGCATGGTTTGCAGAACAGTTCTGATGGTACATCACCCAGAAACCAGGACACTGGGGAGCAACTGTCACCACCTCCTGGCCTGAGAGCCAAGAGGAGGAAGTAGAATTCCTAGAAGCTGGTGGAGGGTAGAGCTGTGGGGTACAAATTCAGTTGGTTGTCAGAGGGTAGGGGAGCCTCATGTGGGCCAAGTCCAGAAGGGCAGAGAAGAGTACAGAAAGAACAGGAAATGGACAGATCCCAGCCAATGCAGAGCCTCCCACACCTGGTGGGCAGCCCTCGTTTGCATTCTGAGAGCATATAGGCCATACCACATGAGTCAATAGGTGTTCATACCAAATGTAGCTTTGAAAAACTGTAATTAACGTTAAAACATAATTTTTTATTTTTTTATTTATTTTATTTTTTTTTAATTTATTTTCAGAAAAACAGTATTCATTATTTTTTCACCACACTCAGTGCTCCATGCAATCTGTACCCTCTATAATACCCACCACCTGGTACCCCAACCTCCCAAACCCCCGCCACTTCAAACCCCTCAGATTGTTTTTCAGAAAAGTATGGAATATTTTATTAAGTTGCTTTTAAGGTTAATTTTTTAGAAATTAGAAAGAGATTAGATTAGATTAGATCTAGATTAATCTAATCTAAAGATTAGATCAGATTAATCTAATTAGATTAATAAGTTAGATTAGGAATTAGAAAGAGAAAATTTCAAGTCTCTCAATTTTCCTTTACTCAGGCTAAATTATATCTCAGTCCAGTAGAGTCTCAGGGTCCTGGGGCTCCCTGTCTAGAAGAGACATAAAGGAAGCATTTCTTTCTTTTTTTTTTTTTTCAGTGTTCCAAGAGTCATTGTTTATGCACCACATCCAGTGCTCCATGCAATACATGTCCTCCTTAATACCCACCACCAGGCTCACCCATTCCCCATCTCCCTCCCCTCCAAAACCCTCAGTTTATTTCGCAGAGTCCACACTCTCTCATGCTTCATCACCCCCTCCAATTTCCCCCTTTTCACTTTTCCTTTTCTTCTCCTAATGTCCTCCGTGTTATTCCCTATGCTCCACAAGCAAGTGAAACCATATGATAATTGACTTTCTCTGTTTGACTTATTTCGCTCAGCATAATCTCCAGTCTCATCCATGTTGCTACAAAAGTTGGGTATTCATCCTTTCTGATTAGGCGTAATATTCCATTGTATTTATGGGCCATATCTGCTTTATCCATTCATCTGTTGAAGAGCATCTTGGCTCTTACCACAGTTTGGTGATTATGGCCATTGCTGCTACGAACACTGGAGTACATATGACCCTTCTTTTCACTACATCTATATCTTTGGGGTAAATACCCAGTAGTGCAATTACAGGGCCATAGGACATGTCTCCAAAGGCAAAGGAGACAAAAGCAAAAATGAACCTTTGGTACTTCATCAAGATAAAAATCATCTGCACAGCAAAGGAAATAGTCAACAAAACAAAGAGGCAACCCACGGAATGGGAAAAGATATTTGCAAATGACACTACAGACAAAGGACTGATATCCAAGATCTATAAAGAACTTCTCAAACTCAATACCCAAAAAACATAATCACATCAAAAAATGGGCAGAAGATATGAACAGACACTTCTCCAATGAAGACATACAAATGGCTAACAGACACATGAAAAAATGTTCATCATCATTAGCCATCAGGGAAATTCAAATCAAAACCACATTGGAGCATAACAAATAGCATGGAGGACAAGGGGAGATGGAGAGGAGAAGGGAGTTGAGGGAAATTGGAAGGGGAGGTGAACCATGAGAGACTATGGACTCTGAAAAACAATCTGAGGGTTTTGAAGGGGCGGGGGGTGGGAGGTTGGGGGAACCAGGTGGTGGGTATTAGAGAGGGCACGGATTGCATGGAGCACTTGGTGTGGTGCAAAAACAATGAATACTGTTATGCTGAAAAGAAGTTTTAAAAAAATATATTAAAAAAAACCACATTGAGATACCACCTTACACCAGTTAGAGTGGCCAATTTAACAAGACAGTAAACAACAAGTGCTGGAGAGGTTGTGGAGAAAGGAGAACCCTCTTACACTGTTGGCGGGAATGCAAGTTGGTGCAGCAACTTTGGAAAACAGTATGGAGATTCCTTAGGAAACTAAAAATAGAGGAAGCATTTCTGCTGTCAGAACTGGTTCCATCAACAACCAGGGCCTATAGGAGCAGCAGTCTTTATGGGAGGAGGTGGAAGACATATGTTGACAGGAGAGCAGGAGAGTGTTCCTGGCTGAGAGCACTCACCCCCTGCACCTGGGGCATCAGCACCTGCACGGAGGGTCCAGGAAACAGGGAGACAGTACTGAGGGGTCCTGGCCATCAGAACCCATGTCCAAGGCTCCCCGCTCTGCCCAGCTCAATCTACTCCATAGGGACTGATAGAGAACCATTGGCACTAGGTTAAGAGTCGCCACTCTCTCAGACCAACACTGAGCTGCCCATCTTCCTTAGCAGCATTTACTTGAAAGGGTTGTGAGGATCCTGCAAACTCATAACTCTGTGGCAGGAAAGCCACCCACTATCTGTAGCAGCCACCACACAGGTGTCGCAACCTGCAAGATGTGTGCATGGTGGCTTTTCAGGTCCAGGCCTGGCTGGGGAGAGGTCTGCCCGCCTGCAGACCATGGACTTCTGTCTCCCCCTAGGTTTCTTCTTCGAGCCGACTGTTTTCACGGACGTGGAGGACCACATGTTCATAGCCAAGGAGGAGTCCTTTGGACCTATTATGATCATCTCTCGATTTGCTGATGGGTAGGGAGTCCTGCTTATGTCTCTTGAGAGCCTGATCCTCTCCCATGCCTTCCTGGTGTCTTTGTTTGAGCTTTGTGGAGGGGAGTGCAGAAAATGAATGCAGATAGGGTGGGGGCTGTGGATGCAGCGTAGCTTCCTGTGGAGTCTGTCTCAAGTGCTGAAGTTAGGAGAGCCCCAGGGGACCAGCCAGGCTGGGTACCACTGAGAGTGTCTTCCTTGTCTCTCTGATGCCTCACACAGCATGCTGGGTTCTGTTCTTATCCACTACTGCGTAATAAACCACCCCAAGCCCCAGTGGCTTAGGGTAGCAAATTACTTAATTCACTTGCAAGTCTTCAATTTGGTCAGGGTTCCATGTGGCTGGCCACCTCTGCTCTGTGCCATGTCCAGGGCAGCCAGAGAGGCCCTCAGAGAGGCCAGGTGGAAGATGCAAGCAAGCCTCCTCAAGAGCCATCAGTTGGCCTCAAAAAGCCCTGAACCTCACTTCCACCTGTCCTGTTGGTCTAGCTGAGGCCAGATCTGGCCCAAAGGGAGAACTAGACTGGCCATAATTGCTCTACCACAGGCCCTTTTCCTGACTATCATTTTTCAGAACAGCACCTTTCAGCAGATTGCAGAATGGCATCTCCTCCTCCATATACTATACTTCCAACTGTCAAAAAATTATAAAAGTTTTCTTTACTTGCTGATTGTATTAGAATGAGATACTTTTCTCCCATCTACCAAGCATTGTGCCCAGTCTCCAAGCCTATGATGTCTGTGGATGCCCCCAGTGTAGCTGCCCAAGGAAAGCCTTTCAATGTGTGGTGGGTTCCCAGCCTGCCTTCCTCCCTGGGCTCCCATCCCCCTGTCTACACAGTGAGGGACTCCCCCATGATAACCAGAAGGGACCGACTCTGCTCTGCCTCCTCTCTTATTCTTTCCTCTTTGCTTGGCTGGTCTGTCTCCTTCCCACTTTCTGTAGGCCCAGTGCATTTGCTTAGACGGTCCTATGTGGTGGGGAGCTTGGAGTGGGTTGCCCCACCCCCAACCAGGAGTAAGGAGTACAGGTCTTTCTGTGTTCCATGCCCATCATGGTCCCATGACCCTCCTCACAGAGTTCTTTGTGGGTTTTCCCTGCAGCGACGTGGACACTGTGCTGTCTCGGGCCAATGCCACAGAGTTTGGCCTGGCCTCTGGCATCTTCACCAAGGACATCAACAAGGCCTTGTATGTCAGTGACAAGCTGGAGGCAGGCACCGTGTTTGTCAACACATACAACAAGACCGACGTTGCTGCTCCATTTGGAGGGTTCAAGCAGTCTGGCTTTGGCAAAGACCTCGGTAACCTAATCCTGAACATCTGTTAAGGCTCCTTGGTGCTGGGCCCTGTCCTGGGGGCCAGGCTACATGCTGACAACTGGGAGGGAACAGGGGATAATTAAGGCAGTAAGCAAGATCCTGCTAGGAAGTGAGGAGTGCAGGAAGTGGACGAGACAGAATGATCTGGCAGGAAGACTGGGAGGGTAATTTTAGTAGGGACCAGGGTGGGCCTCTCCAAGAAGGTGGCGCCTGTGCTGAGGTACAAGTGGCTGGAGGAGGTGGTAGGAAGACCTGAGGGTATGTGTTCCTGGCAGAGAGGACAGCAGGTCCTGAGAGAACCAGCTTTGTGGTCTAGGAGCTGCAGAGAGGGGCCTGAGTGCAGGGATGGGGAAGTCTGGAGGGGAAGAGGCTGGGGAGGCAGTCAGGGGGCCAGAGAGCAGGGCCCTGGGGGCCATAGTCAGATCCTCATCCACAGAAATAGGAGAAACCGTGGAGACTGAGTGTGGAGCCCAGTGGGGCTGTGTGAGTCCCCAGTGCAGAGACACTCTCATCCAGGTAGCCAAGCACAAGCCCCACCTGGCCTGCCAGGGGAGGTGGAGGTCCGGTCTAGCACTCCTCTTTCCCCAGGCTGTGGTGTGATTCAGGATGAGTGCTGCTCTCCCCATCCTGCCACCATGGAATCTAGCAGTTGAAGACTGACTCCAGCTGGGGATCCCAGCAGGGGAGGGCAGGGTCTGGGAGAGCACTGTCTCTCAGAGCCTTCATCCCTGAACCCAACTCAGGATCCTCAGGGAGGTTTGAGCAGAGGCTTGACCATAGAGAGGTTGCTATTTCGTTTTCTACCCTCATGCCATCCTTTACACCCTGCAAAAAACCCCAAGGAGACTTGCGAAAGCAGCCCCAACAACACTCCCCCCCCAAAGTTTGACCTGTACACTGTTTACACAGAGGTGGGACTCACACTCAGACACATGTACTTACATGATGCTGGACAGTACTGCTCCCTTTGTCCCTTTCTGCCACCGCTTCCCACCCCTGCTTCTTGGTTCCTCCATGGGAATCTACAAGGGCCACTGTTATTCAGGAGGCTGGGGTGTCAAGTCCCCAGGATATGATCTCTGTCACTAATGGCCCTGACCCTGAGGTGCTCCCGCTCATCCTCTCTGCTGCCAGCTCGTCCTGTGTCCTGTCCACATAAACCAGGTATCCCCAGTAAACCATCAGGGTTTGGGCCAGAGACCTCAGCAGGTCCTGGCTGATGAAGCGTGGCTCTTGGAGCCAAGTTTAGCAGGTGGGGGAGATGTCAGGCAACTACAGGCCCCACATTTTGTTTGTGGGGCCAAAGCCAACAGCTGCAGAACAGCCAAATTCTGGGTGCCTGTGACTCCCTTTCCCAGTAGGAGCATGACCTAGAATTAGGTGGGGGGCAGCAGTGGGGACAGACAATGTGCACCAGAGAACCCCTCGACTGCCCTCAGGGTGATCGGGCTGCCATTCCTCTAGAGGAGCTAGAGCAGGGAAGTTTCTGAAACAGTTGCCCCCAGTTGGTCTGTATTCCGATGCCTGCAGTGGAATCCTTACCACTCCCCACCCCACAACTGATGCCGGACCTTCTAGTGCCTTGATTTCTCTTTTGTAACTGGGGCTGACCCCACATGGTTGCTGCAGGGATGTGTAAGATAAAAAGGTTGCAGTGCTCACAACAAGGTGTGGCCAGCCCTAGGGGCCGCTGTGAGGATGACCTTTCCCCACGGTATGTGCTGTCTTGCAGGAGAGGCGGCCCTGAATGAGTACCTACGGGTCAAGACTGTTACTTTTGAGTACTGAAGAAAGGTCTCCTGCAAGAAAGCCCCCCTCTCCACGATGTGTCCTTGCCCTCCACAACCTGGCCTGAACCGGGTCTGCCTTCGCAGGGGGAAGCCAAGGCTGCTTCCCTGGAGTTCCTGCCCTCTCACCTCTCCTGAGCATGTAGCACTTCCACAGAAAATGCTAGGGGAACCCTCCTGCCTGTACCCCTGTCCTCACTGGGACATCCCTGCCCCTGTCTGATCACAGAGACCTTTGGCTGGTTGAGAAAGTGGCCCCAGAGTGAATAAAGGTTCTGGCCAGTGACAACCCTGTGTCTCTCATTCCATTTGTGGGTGCTCCTGAGTGGCCATGCCAGTCCAGGCACTCTTGTGGAGGAAGGTACCCTGGGGAGAGGTGCACCACTGAAACGTGGGTGTGCGTCAGCTATGAGGAAGCTAGGCATGGGAGACATCTGTGGGGTCACTCCCGGGAAATGCAGAGCAGAGGAAGCAGGAAGGGCAGCAGAAGCCTCCCACTGTGATTCAGCTCTGTCTTCCTGGCACTGTGCTGCCCCAGGCTGGCCTTTCGGAGCTGGGAGAAAGTTCCATCTTTCCCTCTATTGTGTCTTCTGTGACTCTCTGTGGATTTCCGCTTGGCCCCAGCATCCTGCTCTCTCTTTTTCCTCTCACCCTGAAGGGTTCTGGGGCCCTCCCTTCTTCACCCCCATGCCCTAGGCCCCAAACATTACACCTCCACATACCTGCTATTGCCTCGGTTTACCCCAAATGGCACTCTCTGCTTGACATTTCAACACCCCAGCCCACCTGGCTCTGCCCCTTTGGACTCCACACATTAATTTTCTAGAGGGTCTCACAAATCACAGAGAAACCTTATGTTTCCCAGTGTAATAAGGATATGATAAAAGATACAGATGAGCAGCCAGATGATGACATGCATAGGGTGAAGTCTGCCAGGGTCCTGAGCACAGGAGTCTCTGTACCTGTGGAGTCGGGGTGGGTGTGGATGTCTTTGCCAACCTGGAAGCTCTCCAAACCCAATACTATTGGGATTTTTATGGGCTATTCCTCACATATTCATGAGCAATCATTAATCCCTTTTCTAGCACCTCTCTTCTCTCTGGAGATTGTTTGAAGGTGGGGGCTGAAAATGCCAAGTTTCTGATCATGGCTTCATCTTTCTGGTGACCAGTTGCCACATAGAAACCCAACCAATCACCTCAATAGAATAAAAGATGCTCTTAGTGCTCTTCTTGTTTAGGAATTTACAAAAGTTTTGGAAGCCCTCTGTCAAATATGGGGTCAGAGACAAATATTAGTGTTCTTACCACTTAGGAAATGACAAGGATTTCAGGAGCTCTGTGCCAGGAACCAAGGGCAGAGACCAAAATGCATTTTCTATTGTCTCACAGTAATAAGAGTGAGACTATTAGTTTACCCATTTTCTTTGTCCCCTTATTTCTTGAGTTCTAGAACCCCAAGTTTTACATGACTGACCTGAAGAAAGAGAATTCCCAACCTCCTTTGCAGCTAGGTAATGGTCATGGAACTGAGCCTAGCAGACAGAATGTGAATGGAAGTGATTACCTGCCCCTCCAGCTCCCTTTTTTCCTCCCTTTGGGCTGGCTGGAAGCAGACCCAGGAAACAGGGTGGTGGGCATTTTTCGACCATGCAGATACGGCAATACCTATGGAGGGGTGAGCAGCACACAGCGCACACCTAAATCCCCAGCATCCTGGAGGTGCATATCCACCAAGGTGACTGGTACATGGGGGAAATAAACTTGTCTTCTTGTGATTTTTTTAAGTTTTTTTTTTTTTTTTAATTTGACAGAAAGATCACAAGTAGGCAGAGAGGCAGGTAGAGAGGAGGAAGCAGGTTCCCTGCAGAACAGAGAGCCTGATGCAGGGCTCGATCCCAGGACCCTGAGATCATGACCTAAGCCGAAGGCAGAGGATTAATCCACTGAGCCACCCAGGCACCCCTCTTCTTGTGATTTTTAATGCACTTATCTTTTCCATGTTAACTGAAGAGTTAAAAGCATTTTAGAAATATAATAAACAAAACAAAAATTTCATGAGCAAACCGGGCAAAGAGGAATGTGGCAGAAGGATAAAATCAGGAATGCGCTTGGTATCAAAATTGCATGCTGTGAAATTTTATGCTATTTTGAAGTTGAACCACAATTTAGCTCAGAGCTTTCTAGCCAACAAGAGTGTGAGAGAACTGGAACTCACAGTGTCCATATGAGAGAAGAAACCAACTAGTTTTTTTGGAGTACAGAAAGAAACCCATCTTGTGAGTTCTAAACACACACACACACACACACACACACACCTTTTTATCATGTGATGACCATTGCCTTATACTATTTTATAGTAGGATGTTAAACTGCAGACTTCTGTATCTTATGGTTTTCCCTAAGGCCATTCGTGGCTCGGCCGCTCACAGCGGTACCGTGGCTCTGTTCCTGACAACTATCACTATGATGGCTATCCTAACTGCTCCCTCTTGCACTCCCAAGGTAGGCGGAGTGCATGTTGACCCACTGGCAGCCCAAGCAACCAACATGGTGGCATGGTTGGAACACTATATATTCCTCCAACAGTGGGGTGTGGTAGGGAGGAGGACGGACCCTTAAGCCCAGTTATGCTCTCTGTTGATCTGACTTGATCTAAACATGATGAGCCAGAGGAAATAGAGTTCACCAGAAGCCATTTCAGACAGATCCTTGCATTTCTTCAGAAGAAATGTTCTGATGAGGCAAAAAGGGGCTGGTGGGGATATTCAGGATCAGAAGATAACCACAGGCTTGCTCATGTAATACAGGGAAGAGGACTTTGAAATATGTGTAGGGAGGAGGTGGACCTGGTAAATGCTACAGGGGAAGGTGGGGAGGGTGACCCCCCAGGGGCTGAGGCAAATGGTCTTTGGGGGATATGTGGGAGTGTGTGGTGGAAACTTCTTTCCCTTCTCCCTCCAAGCTCATCAGTTCCTCACTATCCCCTGTGTTTTCCTGTGAACTGCTCTTCTTGGGCAAACCTCAAGGAAGAGACAGTTTGTGTATCCAAGGAGACACAGGCAGAGGAGAGTACAGGAGCAAGAATGTTCTAGAGAACAACCGGTTATGTAAGTACTCACTTAGGTACATGGTTGGGTTGCACATTCATCAGTAATCCTTCAAAAGCACTGTTTCTCCCAAGGGGATGTGTAAGACACATTGGGCAGTGAGTCCCTGGAGGGCACTCTAACCACAATCCCAATGTCATTGGGTCCTCTGAGCTGGGCCAAGAAGTGAAGTTCCATTATAAACTGCATTTCGAATGGGTAAAGGAGTTTAACAATAAAGACATGAGGATGCACATTACTCTACAAAGAGCATCAAATTGAAACCCTTCCTTCCATAGAGTAAGCAGTCATGCCCAGAATACATGCATGAGACCAGTTCACTTAGAAACACAGTCCTGGTACATAGTAGGCATTTGATAAGCACCTAGGAATGAATGTCTTGATAATTTTTCTCATACTGTCCTTAGATGAGTTACTAAACTTCCTTTGTGCTTCAATCCCCTCATCCATAAAATGTCACAGTGTTTTGAAAATTGTCTAACATTCAGTGAGAACAAGATAAATATTAACTTTCATATGATTCATGGAGTGGATTAGATACGTTTCAAGGTCTAGTTTATATTAAAGTTGTTATTTGTTCATTGAACAAATGTTGAGTGCCTACTATAAAAAACTAGGACAGAATGCACAGCTTGTTTACTTCATGATTCCCAGTGCTTAGGACAGGCTTCATGTATTTATTGAAATAGGTTGTTATTGACCAAATGAATAAAACCCTATGCTCATCATTCTAAATTCTAGAATTTATCTTCTATAAAAATTATTTTTTTCTACAATTCTTTTAAGAAGCAGTAAAGACCTGACCAGATTTGCTTACTTTTGGAAAACCATGGAAAAGCCAACTCTTACAATTACCTCTGTGTCATTCAGGAGAGGCTAGTTTAACAACTCAGTGAGCTTGTTTCTTACTTATGGTCTGTGTCCATTGTAGGGGCCTGGTTAGCCAGAGGAACTTACTTGTAAAACCCAGATATAGGGGCGGGCCAGGCCGGATGGAGACATCCAATCAGTGGGACGCGCATATATTTACTGTGGTGAGTTGAAATCCCATCGGCCACCTGGGTGTGGGCCAGGCTCAACCACCTCTATAAAGGTTAGTCTGTGAGGCTGGGCGGTGAGAGTAGTAGGAGGAATTAGATAGCCATTAGAATAGCTGTTAGAGTAGCCGTTGGGTGCCATTAGGGTAGTCATCAGAGTGATAGTTGTTGGGAGCCATTAGGATAGCCATCATAGTGATAATTGTCAGGAACAGAGCCACGGTACCACTGTGAGCGGCCGAGCCACGAATGGCCTCGCCGGAGCGGCGTCATTCCAGGGAGCAGCCTCATTGGCAAATGGCCTTGTTGGCTAGTGGCCTTGGCCGGAGTGGCCTCATCTTGGGAGTGGCCTTGTTGGTGTGTGGCCTTGTCCAGCGCAGCCTTGTCTGGAGTGGCCTCGTCCAGAGCGGCCTTGTCCGGAGTGGTCTTGTCTGGGGAGCGGCCTCGTCCAGGGAGCGGCCTCCTCCAGAGCAGCCTCATTGGGAGCAGCCTTGTTGGGGTCATCGTTGTTGCCTCTCATTCCTTTGATCACAGACCCTAACAACCTCTTCGTAAGAGACGACCCCTACTAGTCGGTTTGGTTTCTGATGCTTGGCGCGAAATAAAGCTTTGCTTGACTTTCGCTTTGCATCAGTCTTGTTCCTTTGATCATGGACCCTAACACTGGGGGCTCGTCAGGGATCAAACAATGAGAACTGAGCCAGCATTGGAATTTATGGGAAAAGCCTCTGGAGGTATTGGGATCTTGTCTGTCTGTCTGGTTGCAGAACTCCAGGGTATAGCCCAACGGGGAGAAGCTGGACATGGCCATGCTCCCCAGGGCTGGAGTGGATGCAGGGATGCCCCATCCCTCTGCTGGTAGACCGACAGGGGGTTCAAGACCCCCTGGGCAGACGGGGGGTTCGAGTCCCCCTAGATAGTTGGGGGGTCCGAGTCCCCCTAGACAGTCAGGGGGTTCTAGTCCCCCTAGATGGTCGGGGGGTTCGAGTCCCCCTAGGCAGTCTCCAGGGGTTCGAGTCCCCCTAGGCAGTCACTGGGGACTGAGAAAATCTCCACCAGCAGCAGGTTCTGGGTAAGGACTGCTGGGTCTGCGGTTGTCTTTGTGTTGTCTTTTTGTTGTCTGTTGTGTTTTTGTTGTGCTTGAAGTAATGGGGCAAGCAGAGAGTAAGGGGACTCTGACTTTCATCTCTCTGTTCCTCATAATAGATGTGGGACTTCTCCCTCACTCATTTCATGTGTTAAGGGCTATAACTGGAGCCAACTGGGGTTAGTCTAACTCAGGACAGAGACTTTAAGGAATATTCCCAAGCAGCTGCTGAAACTGACTTTGTTTTGGGGAATTCCTTGCCTTCTCTGGCCCGATGTGGACTGCCTAGCCCCTCCCCCTTGCTGGCTGGAAAGCATGGTGTCTAAAGTGGAATGGGCCCAGGTGGAACGTGAGGTCTGTTAGCAAAGAGGTGACTGAGCTGATGGTTAATTGTCTGTCTCAGGGTTTTAATGGCTAATTGTTAAAGTAGCTTTCTGAGTCTTTGGTAACCTGAAGCTTTGAAGTTTTGCTTGGATGACAAATGGGATGAAGTGCAAGGGCGCTGGTTGCTGGAACTAGGTTTGTGCTTTTGAAATCTCTTGGTAAACATGTTTTGTGCTTAACTGCTATTGCAGTAGTTCACAATTGGTTAATAGTCAGTCTTCACTAGAGATTGAGATGTTTCTGAGAAAATGTAAATGGTTTTCTTTGTCCACCCAGAATTGTAAATGAGATCTCTTTGACTCATAAGGCTTTTCCCTGATGTGCAAAGTTACTCAGGAAATACTGCTTAATCAATGATAAACCTTGGGTTACACTTGGGTAAATGCTGTAACTACTCCAGAGGTTCTGTACATTTCCTAAAGTTTTAATGTTTTGATAAGGGTCATCATTTGATATTTAACCATATCTATTCTGAGTTTTTTGTCATTTGTGATTGTTTAAATTCTCTTGTAAGATAAATTCTGCCTTAAAGGAAATTCATATGGGAGACTTTCAGAACAAATACAGGTCTTTGATATGTTGAAATCCTGGAACTGAATTTCGAGTGAGTTGCACTCGGACTAAACCAAATTTGGTACAGTGACTCAAGGTAAGAATGAATCTTCAGGAGCATTCCTAGGAAGGCTAATTGAAGCTTATAAAATGTATAGCCTGTTCGACCCTGAGGCACCCGAAAATCAGAGGGCAATGAATCTTGGCGTTTGTCAGTAAGTCAGCCCCAGATATAAGGAGAAAACTTCAGAAAATTGAAGGATTTGAAGGGAATAATCTGACTGAGTTAGTGGGAATAGCAGAAAAGGTGTTTAACAATAGGGATGCGCAAGAGGATGAAAAACAGGTTAAGGTTAAAAAAAAAACTGGTTAAGGTTTTGGCATTACATGAGGTGGGGAGGAGACGGGTAGGGGATAGTAAATGGAAGGAAAAGCCTAAGCACAGAGAAGGCCCGCGGGAAGACAGATCAGTGCCTTTACTGTAAGGAAAAAGGACATTGGGCCAGGGAGTGCCCCAAAAGGAAGCAATGCTTGCCACCAGAGACTGAAGGGGCCATGGTTCGAGGCCCTCCCTGAACCTCGGGTAAAAGTTGAAGTGGAGGGGAAATCAGTTGATTTTTTGGTGGACACAGGAGCCCAATTTTCATCATTACTTAAACCTATGGGAAAACTATCTGGAGAGGAAGTTTGGGTACAAGGAGCAAATGGCACAGAGAGACATAAATGGACAATAGAAAGGACTTTAAATTTGGCCTCGGGAGTAGTTAAACATTGATTTTTGGTCCTCCCTAATGCCCCATATAACTTGATGGGAAGAGATCTCCTACACAAATTAAGAGCTGGCATTCAGTTCTTGGAAGGAGACATGACTGTAACCTTGAGACAACCCACTGTACATGTGCTTATGGCAGCAGTAGATGAATACCTCCTTTATGAGCCAGTCTCAAAACCAGAGGAGACAAAGGGGTGAAGCCTTCTCCAAATCCTACAGGTCGAGTTTCCCGAGGTCTGGGCAGAAGGGAAGCCCCCTGGCTTGGCCAAGGAACAACCTCCAGTTGTGGTAAAATTAAGGGCGACGGCTATGGCTGTTCACGTTCAGCAGTACCCCCTTCCCTGGGAAGCAAAGGAAGGGATCAGAAAACACATTAACTGCCTCTGAGGAGACAGGATCCTAGTTCCTTGCAAATCTCCATGGAACACACCTTTGCTTCCCGTCAAAAAGGCTGAGATTGGGGAGTACCGGGAACTCCTGAGATCAGGAGTTGCGGGAAATTAAAGGGGTTGAAGATATCCACCCGATGGTGCCTAACCCCTATACCCTACTCTCCCTCCTGGGCCCCAAAAGAACTGTGTATACCATCTTAGATCTCAAGGATGCATTTTTCTGCATATCTTTAGCAAGGGAATCTCAGCCCATTTTTGCTTTTGAGTGCTCTGACCCACAGAAAGGGCTTCAAGGCAAGCTCACCTGGACAAGACTTCCCCAAGGATTCAAGAATTCGCCCACCATTTTTGACGAGGCCCTACATGAGGATTTGCGTGAGTACAGAACCTCCCACCCAGGAGTCACTCTGTTATAGTATGTTGATGACTTGCTGATAGCTGCAGAGGACTATGAGTCATGCTTGTGGAGGACAAGAGCTCTCTTACAGACTGCAGGAAAAAGGATATCGGGTGTCAGCAAGGAAAGCACAGCTCTGTCAGACCCACACCACTTATCTAGGCTTTGATCTCCACGAGGGAGTGCGTTCACTGTCCGAGTCCAGGAAACAAGCGATCACCCGATACCCCTGCCCCACCACGTCCCAACAAGTGAGGGAGTTTCTTGGGATGATGGGCTACTGTAGGCTGTGGATACCGTGGTTTGCGGAGATTGCCTGACCTCTCTACGAACTGGCAAAAGGAGAGCTCACTATGATAGAATGGACAGCTGAGGCCGAAGGAGTATTTCGGGAATTACAAACAGCCTTACCGTGTGCCCCAGCATTGGCCATCCCAGATGTTACCAAGCCCTTCCACTTGTATGTGGATGAAAAAGCAGGGGTGGCCAAAGGAGTTTTAACTCAGACTCTGGGACCTTGGCAAAGACCAGTAGCCTATCTTAGCAAGAAACTAGATCCAGTACCAACTGGATTCCCCCCCTTGGCTCTGCATAATTGCTGCAACGGCCCTCCTGGTCAAGGATGCAAGTAAATTGACTTTGGGTCAAAATCTCATCATAACCACCACACACGCTTTCGAGGGCCTTCTCCAGACTCCACCGGACTGATGGATGACAAACGCTCGAGTGACAGGGTATCAGGCCCGCATCCTTAATGAACCAAGAATGACCTTCCAGCCTCCAGCAGTGCTAAATCCAGCCACACTGCTGCCAGAGGAGCTGGCTGACCACCCACATGACTGTAGGGAGGTCCTAACCCAAGTCACAGGAATAAGGCTGGATCTCAGAGACTCCCCTCCCATATGCCGAGATGACTCTGTTCACAGATGGGAGTAACTACATGGTCAATGGAAAGAGGTATGTGGGGGCTGCAGTAGTTTCCCCAGAGCAGGAATCCTGGACAGCAGCCCTGCCACACAGAACCTCGGTACAAAAAGCGGAACTGATTGCACTCACTAAGGCACTGCAGATGGCCAAAGGTAAAATCGCCAACATCTATATGGACAGCAGGTATGCCTTTGCTACTCTCCATATACATGGGGCTATTTATAAAGAAAGGGACCTATTAACAGCAGAAGGAAAAGGAATTAAAAACAGAGGAGAAATATTGGCTCTCCTCCAGGCTATTTGGGACCCAAAAGAGGTGACAGTTATGCATTGTTCAGGACACCAAAAGGGGACTGATCTGATTTCAAAAGGAAACCACTTAGCAGATCAAGCCACAAAGCAAGCAACCCAAGAAACAGTGCAAGAACTGGTTACACTCCCAGCTCCAGCCCTACCAGAAAAACTGAACTATTCAGAAGACTTAAAGTATTTACAAAAATGGGTTAAATTAGACTATGAAGGGGACTGGGCTAAGAGTAAAACAGGAAAAATAATTCTTCCTCGAAGACTAGGTAAGAAGTTAGTAGACCAGATACATCAGGGTACTCAGTTGGGGACACACAAACTGAAGGAGCTTATGGGCAAGCAATTTCAGGTTTCTAAATTAGGGCGTATAGTTCAGGATGTAGTTGATAGATGTGCTCAATGCCAGGCAGTTAATGTGGGAAGAACTAAAATGGGAAGAGGGAAAAGAGAAAGAGGTAAGGAACCAGGAATTTATTGGGAAATAGATTTTACAGAAATGAAACCTGGAAAATATGGGCACAAGTATATGTTAGTTTTTGTAGATAACTTTTCAGGCTTGGTAGAGGCTTTTTCTGCCAAACATGAGACAGCAGGAGTGGTAGCCAAAAAGCTACTAGAAGAAATAATTCCTAGGTTTGGGTTGCCTCTCGCAATGGGTCAGACAATGGCCCTGCATTTGTGAGTTCAGTCTCACAGGCATTGGCCAAGGCCATGGGCACTAATTGGAAACTACATTGTGCCTACTAGCCCCAGAGTTCCGGGCAAGTAGAGAGAATGAACCTGACTCTTAAAGAGACCTTGACAAAGCTAATTGTGAAGACTGGCATGGATGGGTGGAACTCTTTCCCTTCACCCTCCTTAGGGCACGATGTACATCATATTTAAACAAGGTGACCCCATTTGAAATAATGTTTGGGAGACACACACCCTCCCCCCCCCTGCTGTGTCCTTGGCTACAAGAGGTTGCCTTAGCAGAAATGACTGATCAGTCTGTCCTCCAGTCACTGCAGGCATTACAGTCTGTCTTTAAAAAAAGCCCACCCAGGCATCCAGACCGCCCACACTGGGAAGCAGATGGAGGTGGAACCACATCCTTACCAACCCAGGGTCTTGGTTTGGATATGGCGCTATCAAGTGGGAAACCTGGAGCCTCGCTGTAAAGGACCGTTTGCTGTTATCTTGACCACCCCCACAGTAGTAAAAGTAGAAGGCATTAGGGCATGGGTTCACACAGGTCATGTCAAATGAGTCAAGAACAAGGATGCCCCCCTGAGATTGAAGCTGCAGCCGATGGACCCCACTGACCATGGACTAAAGCTAAGACTACAAAAACTGAGAGTTTATTGTTTTTCCTATTGTTACTTGTTTATGCAAAGTATAGGTGGGAAATTAGATGAATGGATAGGAAAAATGGAAAAGGTTTTTCCTGGAAAAGCACTGAATGGCTAACTCATCAGCCAACTGTGTACTACTGTTACTTTTTGGCCCCCATATCATAAGCACCCTAATGTCATTTGTACCAAAGAAAATTAGAGAGATAAAAATGTTAGTCTTACATGCTCAATATAACCCCCTTACAACAGGAGAACATAGAACTGGCTGAAAAGTCAAGGATTTGACTAATTTCCAAAGAAAAGGTGGGAATGTAGGGGTCTGGTTAGCCAGAGGAACTTACTTGTAAATCCCAGATATAGGGGTGGGCCAGGCCAGATGGAGACATCCAATCAGTGGGGCACGCATATATTTACTGTGGTGAGTTGAAATCCCATTGGCCACCTGTGTGTGGGCCAGGCTCAACCACCTCTATAAAGGTTAGTCTGTGAGGCTGGGTGGGGGTAGTAGTAAGAGGAGTTAGATAGCCATTAGAATAGCCATTAGAATAGCTGTTAGAGTAGCCGTTGGGATCCATTAGGATAGTCATTGGAGTGCTAGTCGTTGGGAGCTGTGATAGTTGTTGGGAACAGAGCCGCAGTACTGCTGCGAGTGGCCTCGCCGCCCCAAGCTGGGGCCCTGCTGCAAGCAGCCTCACTGGAGCGGCGTCATTCCAGGAAGTGGCCTTGTTGGCGTGCGGCCTTGTTGGCGAGCGGCCTTGACCGGAGCAGCCTCATCTTGGGAGCGGCCTCCTCTAGAGCAGCCTTGTCTGGAGTGGCCTTGTCTGGGGAGCGGCCTCATCTGGGGAATGGCCTTGTCCAGAGTGGCTTCATTGGGAGTGGCCTTGTCAGGGTCATTGTTGTCACCTCTCGTTCCTTTGATCACAGACCCTAACAGCCTCTTCGTAAGAGATGGCCCCTACCAGTCGGTTTGGTTTCTGATGCTTGGTGTGAAATAAATGGCTTTGCTTGACTTTTGCTTTGCATCAGTCTCGTTCCTTTGATCATGGACCCTAACATCCATCACAGATTGTCAAGGGGCTCCTTGTTCCAAGATAATAACATCTTGGCATGGCAGAGGGAAAGACACCCTGGAGAGTCTGTGTCAACACTTAAATGCTCTTCACTGGAAATGACATGTCACTTCTTCTCCTAACCAATGGGCCCAGGCTAGCCACAGAGACCCACCCAACCAAGGGAGCAGGAAGTTCTGACTCCACGTGCCCAGAAGTGGGGGAACAGAGGAACAGGGGGCAGTATTAATCACTAACCCCAACAAAGGCTTTCAGCTCAGACCAGGAAAGATTTTTTTTCTTTAACTGCTAGGAAATAGGTAATTTTCAAATCTATGTCCCAGTGCATAGAAAAAGATGAATGTTTTCTAATTTTGTTTATAGAATTATCATGTTGCTAGTGTCCAAACTTGACAAAGACAACATAAAACCAAATGAATGGAACAAACACACAAATGGCAAGGTAGTTAAAATTGGCAATGATATGCTCATAAATTAAATTTCTCTGTTGATAGAGAACAATTCATTATGATCAAATTGTGTGCATCCTAGGAATACAAGGATGGTTTAAAGAAAAATAGAATCACCTCCATTGACAATGAAAGGTCATTTTTGTGTACCTGTATTCAAATATTCAGTCTATCACTTAATAACTCTGTGACTTTGGATATATGTATAACCTCTCTGAGCCCGATTTTCACATCTGTAAGTCAAATCTTCACAGTCATTACTTCCCAAGGTAATTGAGAGTGTTGGAAGACAATGAATCTGAAGTGTTCAGCACGTGTTTGTGTGCAATGTCAGTGCTCAATGCCAGCTGATTCTATTACCATTATCATCATCATATTGAATCAATAGCTGATCCAGACATTTTTCTATTTCTTTATTTTGCAAATACATATTGAGGAACTACTCTATGCCAAGTACTTTCCGAGAGGCAGTTTCTGCTTCATAAATTCTGTTTGGCAAAAAAACAGGAAACCAACAATAAGTCTGGTCTATATCATGAGTGATAAGTATTTGGAGAAAAATAAAACTGAAGGAATTGGGAATGCTGTCTTTGTGCAAGAGTGGAATGGGAGACGTACTAATTTTATAGGGTGCTCAAGAAAAATCTTTCTGATAAGAGATCTGAAGGGAATGGGAATGAGGTAAGCCACTCATTGTGTCTATCAAGAAATGAAGTTTATTTATCCATCTCTTGAATTTGCTTGGCCTTGTGACTTTCTTTGACTGATAAGATGTGACAGACATGATGTTGTGCCAGCTCCAAGCTTTGGCCTCAATGCATGAAACTTTCATTCCCTCTGTGCTTGGAACCACCCCTACCCTATGAACAAGCTTGAGCCAGCCTGGTGGAAGTTAAAGGACATGCGGTTCAGCATTGCTGGTTCCCAGAGGTACAGCCACCTAGATGGTCAGCAGCTGACAGCAGCTGACACATAAGTCCCAAAGGAGATCAGCAGGTGGACCATTCCACCAAGCTCAGTCTGAATTATTGGCCCACAGAATCTGAGATAAATGAATGTTGTTTCCAGCCATGTAGTTTTGGGGAGGTTTTTTATACAGCCAAAGCCTACTGATAGATATAACTTTAAGATATATAGTATCTGAATCAATGTTTAAGTGTGGAAATTAGACTATAAGGGACATGCATAGAAGCAAGGACACCATTAGAAAGCTGTTTCTCTAATTTAGGTGAGAGGAGGAGGTAGTATTGGTGGAAGTGATGGGGATTGATTTTTCTAGACACATTTTGAAAGAGAACTAATAATATGTGCTGATGGATTGGGTATGGGGGTGTGAAAGAAAGAAAAGACTTGAGAATAATGTCCAGATGTTTTGCTTACACAACTGAAGAATTTAAGTGTAATTTAGTGAGATTAAAAGGACATAGAAGAAATTTGGCAAGGAAAGTTGAGTGGGCTTGTTTGGGATGTATAAAATTTGAAATGCCTATTAAGCATCCACTTAGAGATGCCAAATATATAGGTTACACAGGTGGAATTAGGGAGAGAGATCCTGGCTGAAGATGTGGATTGGGGTGTCATTGCCATTGAAGGTCCTTAAGTAGGACATGACTCTGGATTAGCTCAGTTAGGGGCTTAGGTATAGATAGAGGAGGCGTGCAGACTAAGGATATGCCCTAGGACATTGCCAGTGTTTTGAGATTGGAGAAATGAGGAGGAACCAGCAAAGGTGAATGAGAAGGAGTGGTCAATAGGTAAGAGGAGAACTGAGTGAGCGATGTCCTGGACACCAAGCTCAGAAAGGGCCATTAAGGTGGAGGGAGCCATTAATCAATGGTGTCAAATGCTGTGTAAGATGAGAACTGAAGACTGACCCTTGAATTTGTCAACAAGGAGTTTATTGGCAACTTTGAAGTGCATTATTTTGGAGGAGGACACAGGGCAAAAGCCCAGGGAGAATGAGAGGAGGTTCTGGGAAAGCGGGTGCATACAACCCTTTTGGAGTATTTATAGATAAGGGAAAGGGATTACTCTGTAAAACAATATGGAAGTTCCCCCAAGAAGTTAAAAAATAGAGCTACCCTATGTTCCAGCAATTGCACTACTAGGTATTTATCAAAGATAGAAACATAGTGATCCAAGGGGCACCTGCACCCCAATGTTCATAGCAGGCAATGTCCACTTTAGCCAAAATATGGAAAGAACCAAGATGTCTTTCAACAGATAAATGGATAAAGAAGATGTGGTTCATATATAAAATGGAATATTTCTCAGTCATAAGAAAGGATGAATACTTACCATTTACATTGACAAGGATGGAACTGGAGGGTATTATGCTGAGTGAAGTAAATCAGTCAAAGAAAGACAATTATATTATTTCACTCACATGTGGAAAATAAGAAGTAGGGCAGAGGATCATAAGAGAAGGGAGGGAAACCTGAATGGGAAGAAATCAGAAAGGGAGAAAAACCACAGGATACTCTGGATTCCAGGAAACAAACTGGAGGTTACAAAAGGGAGGGGGGTGGGGGAAACGGGGTAACTGGGTGACAGCTATTAAGGAGACCACGTTTCATGATGAGCTCTGAGTTGTATACACAACTAATGAATCATTGAATACTACTTCTAAAACTAGAGGTGAACTCTATGTTGGCTCTCAATTAAACATAATAATAAGAACAATATACATGACTTAGTGGAACCAAACCAAACAAAATAAAACAAAACAAAAAACCAGAAGTGTGAGTATCCAGCTTCCCATTTGGCCTCCCTGAGTTCCTGAGGTTTTGGCTTTTCACTACAACTGTGGTGGCCAACTACAGTCCAGGGGTTCCAGATTTCCAGAGTTTCAAATTTGTTCTTGCCTGATTGGCCTAGTACTGCCCAGGTGTTCACAATCCACTGGACCCTGCCAACTCCGCTTTAGGTCTGGTCAGGGCCACAGCTGGGGCCAGGGTTAGGATTACAATCCTGAAGATGCTAGGGTCAAACTCAATGACAATGAAGAGTCTTATCCTAAGGGCTGAGGGGAGGGTTAGCATTAGAGTGAGGCTTGGTCTTTGGCTTTGGCCTCAGGGCGATGCTGTTAGTGTGGCTGTTTCAGTTTTTTTGCTAAAATCATGTTCCCCATCCAGCAACATCTGGGGGCTTGGTGATGACACTGTTTCCTTCTGTGTTCCTGACCCCATTAGTCTGGTATCCACCAGGTGACCCAAATCCATTGTGCCCTTAGAACCAGTATTCAGGCACAGTAGGTTGTTCTACAGGCAGGACTAGTGTTAGGGCTATGGTCTGGTAGAGGGTTGGAGTCAATCTGAAGGCAGTGTGGAGACTTGCCTTGGGTCCTGAATGAGCTTTAGGGTGAACTGCGGATTCAGGTGGGGTCTCAGGGTCTACGCACTTACTGGGCATGAGTGTCACCTGTTCCTTGGAATCCTGCTTTTTGTTTCACTGCACCAGTTGCCTGCTGCATGGCTGGCTCCTGTTTTCTTGCTGGATTTGTCCTGAACCAGTCTTTGGTCCCAAATCCCATCTTTCCTCAGAGTTAGAGTTCAAGGGGCAGTAGACTCAGAGCCATTCCTAGGGTTTGGGTGAGAATCCAGGAGATGGTAGACACTTAGTGGTGGCAAGGCTGAGTCATGCCCTAAAGGTTGAGTTGAGGTCTAGCATTAGGGTGAGGATCTAGCTTCCCATTTGGCCTCGGGGATTGCTTCTTATGTTCCTGAGGTTTAGGATTTCTCTAGAATCATGGTGTCCAGCAATATCCCAGGAGTTGCAATCCACACAGTTTCCTTCTTTGTTCTTGCCCGACTGGCTTTGCACTGTCCAGGTGTCCATAATCCACTGGACCCTCCCAACCAGGGTTTGGGTTTGGTCTGGGTCACATTCAGGCCCAGGATAAGGGTTAGAATCCTGAAGATGTTAGGGGCCAATTCAGTGGTAGTGCAGAGTCTTAACTTGAGGTCTGAGGTGAGGGCTAGTATTAGGGTGAAGCTCAGGCTTGGGGTTTGTCCTCAGGGGGATGTTCTAAATGTTGCCAGAGTTCAGGTGTTTTACTAGAATCCCATTCTCAAGCAGCATCTGGGAGTTGTAAGTGGCATGGCTTCCTTCTGTGTTCCTGACTGATGAATCCGGTATCTGTCAGTTGACTCCAATTGATTGTGCCCTCAGAACTCGGTTTTGGGCACAGGAAAGGGCACAGTCAGGGCTAGGGTCGGGGTTCGGGTCTGGGAAGTGGGAGGAATCTATCTGATGGCATCACAGTTTCATTTTTTAGTCTAAGGTGTTGTCCTCAGGCTTCCACATGTACACTGGAAATCCTTTCTATCTTCGTGAAAAAAAAGTTTGTTGAGTTACCTTCTCCACACTTATTTCTCAGAGTTGAGTAGAGGGCACTTTCCTTATTGTGGACACATACTTCTGACAATGTTTCTAGCTTCATGAAATAAGATGTCCGTGGAAAGTTGGTTTCTGTACAGGGTTGTTTCCTAGTGTTGTCTCTGGTACTCTGCTTATGTCTGTCTTCACATGCATTTTTGAAATGCCTCTGTCTGCATGGGAGAAGATATTTGCAAATTACATATCAGATAAAGGGCTAGTATCCAAAATCTATAAAGAACTTACCAAACTCAACACCCAAAGAACAAATAATCCAGTCCAGAAATGGGCAGAAGGTACGAACAGACATTTCTGCAAAGAAGATGTCCAAATGGCCAACAGACACGTGAAAAAGGATTCCACATCACTCAGCATCAGGGAAATACAAATCAAAACCACAGTAAGGTATGGCTTAAACTAACAAGTCAGGAAACGATGGATGTTGGTGAGGATGCAGAGAAAGGGGAACCCTCCTATACTGTTGCGGAAATGCAAGCTGGTGCAGCCACTCTGGAAAACAGTATGGAGGTTCCTCAAGAAGTTGAAAGTAGAGCTACCCTACAACCCAGCAATTGCACTACTGGGTGTTTACCCTAAAGATACAAATGTAGTAATCCAAAGGGGCACATGCAACCGAATGTTTATAGCAGCAGTGTCCATAATAGCCAAACTGTGGAAAGAACCCAGGGGTCTATCAACAGATAATGGATAAAGAAGATATGGCCCATATATACAATGAAATATTATGTCTCCATCAGAAAGGATGAATACCCAACTTTTGTAGCAACATGGAAATGACTGGAGAAGATTATGCTGAGTGAAATAAGTCAAGTAGAGAGAGTCAATGATCATAGGGGTTTCACTTACTTGTGGAACATAAGGAATAACACGGAGGACATTGGGAGTTGGAGAGGAGAAGTGAGATGGGTGAAATCAGAGGGGGAGATGACCCATGAGAGAGTGTGGACTCTGAGAAACAAACTGAGGGTTTTCGAGGGAGGGAGGTTGGGAGGTTGGGTGAGCCTGGTGGTGGGTATTATGGAAGGCATGTATTGCATGGAGCACTGGGTGTGGTGCATAAACAATGAATCTTGGGACACTGAAAAAAAATAAAATTAAATTAAAAAAATAAAGTTAGAGATTTTTTTTTAATTTTTTATTTCTTATAAACATATATTTTTATCCCCAGGGGTACAGGTCTGTGAATCACCAGGTTTACACACTTCACAGTAAAGTTAGAGATTTAATTTGTCAAAAAAACAAACAAACAAAACAAAAAAAGATGTTAGGTGAAACTTGAATCCTATGATTTTGATGTAGTGTAAAGGTGCACCAGCACCCCAATGTTCATAGCAGCAATGTACACAATAACCAAACTGTGGAAGGAGATGAGATGTGCTTCATCAGAAGAATGGATTTTAAAAAAACCCTGTGGTTCTTATCTACAAAGGAATATGACTCAGCCATCAGAAAGGATGAATACCTTCCATTTGCATTGACAAGGATGGAACTAGAGGGGACTATGCTAAATGAAATAAGTCAAGGAGAGAAAGACAATGATCATATGGTTTCCCTCATGTGGAACATAAGGAATAGCTTGAAGGACCACAGAGGAAGGAAGGGAAAACTGAATGAGAAGGAATCAGAGAGGAAGAGTAACCATGAGAGACTCTGGACTCTGGGAAACAAACTGAGGGTTATGAAATGGAGGGAGGTAAGGGGATGGGGTAACTGGGTACCGGGTATTAAGGAGGGTATATGTGGTACATGTGGTGATGAGCACTGGGTGTTATATACAACTAATGAATCATTGAGCAGTTCATCAAAAACTAATGATGGACTCTATGCTAATTGAACATAATAACAAGAAAAGTGCACCACAAATTTTGTAAGCCTGTTTTAACATTCCTTCATTTTTTTTAATATATTGCTATCCTCCAGGCATGGAAAGGGCTGGGCCTCTTGGGCCTTTGGGAGGAAACAGTCTGCATCTAGAGATGAGGAGACAGGCTTTCCTCGGGCTCTCATGTCTGGTGAGTGACTGTCTCCTTTGCCAGCTGCTCTTCAAAGGAATATGACTCAGCTCTTCAAAGGCAAGTCAACAGAACTTGTGGGACTATTTTTAGTGACAGGCTCAGTGATCTTAGGTCCTCCTGAGGTCTGGGGCCTTGAAGTGTCTTCCCAGAAGCCTGGGTGTTGTTTCTAAGGGTCTGTAATACCTGAGGCGGCAGCTTTTGAATGTGTTATCTACATTTGTGGGACTGTTCTGTCCTGCATCTCCAGGCTGGCAAGGTCCTGGATGTGGGCCTAGCTTCTTCTGGCATTCCTACTTGGAGGGAGAACCAGCAGCTTCACTGATGCCGACCCTGATGCCATGCCCCTATCCAGGTGCTGTAAGTCCCCTTGCATGAATCTTATATCTGCTGTCAAGTAATTTGCAGGGTGGAGAAGACTCCTAGGTCTGCTGTGGGGTGGTTTTCTAACAGAGGCATGATCATGCCTTCCATTGTAAGACCTGCATGTCCAGACACTCCCTGGTGGGCAAGCCTCAGTTTCCTCATTGGAAAGTGGGAATGGTAATGCCTGTTCTGCCTGCCCCCAAGTCTGTCACAATGATTCTATGAAAGCACAGATGTGAGCATGTATTGGAAAATCCTAGTGAAGTGAAAGGTTCTATTTCCATTACAGCATGAATAATTTTGTTCACATTTATGCTTTTGCAAATTTCAGAAGGGTTCTGAGTAGTGATGCTGTCTTCCTTCCTGGCAGCTCTCGGTGTGAGGGTGGTGGTCTGGGCCCAGAACAGAGGGAGCTGCTATAGTCCTGTCCCACCTCGAGGCCCATGTGGTTCTTCCTGCTGTCACTGAGTCTCTATTGGTTCCCTGCAGAGCTCTGGGATGGGGTCACTGATTTGGCAGGACAAACAAAACCAATGGCCCACTTCACCTCATGTGAGTGAAGCACAGGAATGACCTTTGGGTTATTCAGTCACCTTTGGGTCACTCCAGTCATGGACTGGCTGGAGTGGTGGGTACCAAACCAGCCCCAAATTATTCAGCACGCCAGGCAGGAATCAGGGGGCCCTGAGTGATCTTGAACTATCTTCATCATTTTTACAGACCAGATTTCATTCCTTGGAATTTTACTGTTTCCTGTGTAAATCTGACATTTTAAATTTAATAGCCAATACCAGCTAATTCAAGGAGCAGTCATCTTTGAACCAGGACACTAGATGAATCAGAGCATCTCCCTTATAAAGCACTCATTTGTTCATGCATTCATTCACTTGTTTGCTCTTTTGAGAGAGGCAGTCTGGTCGATGGAATGGAAGGGTCATCTTTAGATTCCTTTGGCACAGAGTTTGAATCTCAGCTCTGTCTCTCAGAGCTGTGACCTTGAGCAAGTGGAATAACTCTTTGGGACCCCACTTTGCTCAGCCATAAAAAAGGCAGGTTTGCTCTGAGGGTTGGCACTGATATGCAGACAATAATGTTCACCCAGAGTAAGTGGCCAGGAATCAGACTTCTGCTCTCCAGCTCTGCAACTTTTCACTTATTCTACAATCAACAAATGTCTTTCTGGTGCTGCACATGTCCCTGCTGCTGCCCCACTCAGGTTCCCCCTCCAGTCCCAGGCACACCTCCCGATTTCTTAATGTGGGCCAGCAGTGGTGCCCAGGAAGTCTTTCTCTACCTGTGGGTGCCACTGGCTCACCTTATCTGACAGTTCATCAGGCCGGAAGGGCCAGTGCACAATTGTGCCCTGGAAGTAGCCCTCACGTACACTCGGGGTAAATTAAGATTTGCACACCCTTCAAGATATGTCTGAGGTTCCCAGAGGTCCAAGCAGGACTGAGTTCCAGATGTCCACAGTGGTAACTTGCTTGGTAATGAAACTTTATTGGCGGCCCTCCTTTCCTTCCCTCACCTCCTCGCTTCTCCCACCAATGTCTTCTGGGATGATCTGTCAAATGAACTACTTGAACTCGAATCCTCATCTCAAGGTCATCACTTCTGGGAGCTGGGAGGGAGCAACTTAAAGCAAGCATCTGATAGGTACTAGTGGATATGTTCAGAGAACAGAGTCTCCTCCCTTGGAGAATTCAGTCTGAGAAGCAAAAATATCCAACCTGAAATAGCACAATGACATAGTTAAGAGCTGCAGGGGGTTGGGAGAAAGGAGGCTGAGGGGTGTGCACTTGAATTTACCAAGGGAGGACAAGCCAAGCCTGAGCAGAGGCTAAGGGAGCCATTGCAGAGAGCAGCCTCTGCAGGGACAGGACTGGGCAGGAGGCCAAGCCTGCTGCAATCTCTGAGGGGATGGCCAAGTGGCAGCACAGGAGCAGGTGGGCTTGTTGTGGGAAGAGGATGAGGGCCCTAAACTCTAAAGTCATTTTGTGGGGTCAGTCTGTGGGGTGGGGCTGCACCCCTCCACTCTGTGCAGAAGGGGCAGAAAGGACAGATGTGAGGAAAGTTGTGGGTGGGGTAAAGCCCAACCTTGTCCCAAACCTCCTCTAGGGATCCATCCACATGCCTGGAATCAGCCACCTGCTTGGGATTTGTCCTGTCAGAATTTCAGTAGTAACAATAAACATAGTAGCTGGAAACATGGGTTGAGCCCTCACTACATCTGAAGCACTGTGCTGAGGACTTTACATATATGGCTTCCTCCATTTCCTCTTTCTCTTGGCTTCCTGTCATCCTCAACCCTTTGAGGTAGGCACTAATATTAACATCACTTTACAGATGAGAAAAATAAGGGTCATATCTTTCCTAAACTCAGCTTGTGAAATTAGTAATTTCCTTCATTCATCAGCTTGGCCTTTCACAACAAAGTGAAAGACCAGATGCCTTGAACAAAAGAAACTTATTTCTCACAGGTCTTTCTTCACAGCTTGAAGTTCAAGCTTGAAGTTCTAGCTAAAGCCAACAGGATTGGTTTCTGGTGAGACCTCTCTTCCTG